>NW_025728265.1:600000-756765 GCF_021461385.2 Schistocerca piceifrons
TGAAACGACAGGATTTTCTTTTGGGATACGACAATCTCATTTCCGATCCACTAATCCTTCTTTACTGCATCCCTCATTCCCACTCATTGACGAATTCACACGGAAATTGCGTCGCTATGAAATACGAGTACTATGTGTTCTAAGACATTTCCTTCTAAATCGAGTAACGTTTCTATGGAAACGACAGGATTTTCTTTTGGGATACGACAATCGTATTTCCGTTCCACTAATCCTTCTTTACTGCATCCCTCACTCACACACATAGACGAATTCACACGGAAATTGCGTCGCTATGAAATACTATGGGTTCTATGACTTCTCCTTCTAAATCGAGTAACGTTTCTATGGAAACGACAGGATTTTCTTCTGGGATACGACAATCTCATTTCCGATCCACTAATCCTTCTTCACTGCATCCCTCACTCCCACACATTGACGAATTCGCACGGAAATTGCGTCGCTATGAAATACTATGTGTTCTAAGACATTTCCTTCTAAATCGAGTAACGTTTCTATGGAAACGACAGGATTTTCTTTTGGGATACGACAATCTCATTTCCGATCCACTAATCCTTCTTTACTGCATCCCTCACTCCCACTCATTGACGAATTCACACGGAAATTGCGTCGCTATGAAATACTATGGGTTCTATGACTTCTCCTTCTAAATCGAGTACTGTTTCTATGGAAACGAAAGGATTTTCTTTTGGGATACGACAATCTCATTTTCGATCCACTAATCCATCTTTACTGCATCTCTCACTCCCACTCATTGACGAATTCACACGGAAATTGCGTCGCTATGAGATACTATGTGTTCTAAGACATTTCCTTTTAAATCGAGTAAGGTTTCTAAGGAAACGACAGGATTTTCTTTTGGGATACGACAATCACATTTCCGATCCACTAATCCTTATTTACTGCATCCCTCACTCCCACACATTGACGAATTCACACGGAAATTGCGTCGCTATGAAATACTATGGGTTCTATGACTTCTCCTTCTAAATCGAGTAACGTTTCTATGGAAACGACAGGATTTTCTTCCGGGATACGACAATCTCATTTCCGATCCACTAATCCTTCTTTACTGCATCCCTCACTCCCACACATTGACGAATTCACACGGAAAACGCGTCGCTATGAAATACTATGGGTTCTATGACTTCTCCTTCTAAATCGAGTAACGTTTCTATTTAAACGACAGGATTTTCTTCCGGGATACGACAATCTCATTTCCGATCCACTAATCCTTCTTTACTGCATCCCTCACTCCCACACATTGACGAATTCACACGGAAATTGCGTCGCTATGAAATACTATGTGTTCTAAGACATTTCCTTCTAAATCGAGTAACGTTTCTATGAAAACGACAGGATTTTCTTTTGGGATACGACAATCTCATTTCCGATCCACTAATCCTTCTTTACTGCATCCCTCACTCCCACTCATTGACGAATTCACACGGAAATTGCGTCGCTATGAAATACTATGGGTTCTATGACATTTCCTTCTAAATCGAGTAACGTTTCTATGGAAACGACAGGATTTTCTTTTGGGATACGACAATCACATTTCCGATCCACTAATCCTTCTTTACTGCATCCCTCACTCCCACTCACTGACGAATTCACACGGAAATTGCGTCGCTATGAAATACTATGGGTTCTATGATTTCTCCTTCTAAATCGAGTAACGTTTCTATGGAAACGACAGGATTTTCTTCTGGGATACGACAAACTCATTTCCGATCAACTAATCCTTCTTTACTGCATCCCTCACTCCCACACATTGACGAATTCACACGGAAATTGCGTCGCTATGAAATACTATGTGTTCTAAGACATTTCCTTCTAAATCGAGTAACGTTTCTATGGAAACGACAGGATTTTCTTTTGGGATACGACAATCTCATTTCCGATCCACTAATCCTTCTTTACTGCATCCCTCACTCCCACTCCTTGACGAATTCACACGGAAATTGCGTCGCTATGAAATACTATGGGTTCTATGACTTCTCCTTCTAAATCGAGTAACGTTTCTATGGAAACGACAGGATTTTCTTTTGGGATACGACAATCACATTTCCGATCCACTAATCCTGCTTTACTGCATCCCTCACTCCCACACATTGACGAAATAACACAGCAATTGCGTCGCAATGAAATACTATGGGATCTAAGACATTTCCTTCTAAATCGAGTAACGTTTCTATGGAAACGACAGGATTTTCTTTTGGGATACGACAATCTCATTTCCGATCCACTAATCCTTCTTTACTGCATCCCTCACTCCCACTCATTGACGAATTCACATGGAAATTGCGTCGCTATGAAATACTATGGGTTCTATGACATTTCCTTCAAAATCGAGTACTGTTTCTATGGAAACGTCAGGATTTTCTTTTGGGATACGACATTCACATTTCCGTTCCACTAATCCTTCTTTACTGCATCCCTCACTCCCACTCATTGACGAATTCACACGGAAATTGCGTCGCTATGAAATACTATGGGTTCTATGGTTTCTCCTTCTAAATCGAGTAAGGTTTCTATTGAAACGACAGGATTTTCTTCTGGGATACGACAATCTCATTTCCGATCCACTAATCCTTCTTTACTGCATCCCTCACTCCCACACATTGACGAATTCACACGGAAATTGCGTCGCTATGAAATACTATGTGTTCTAAGACATTCCCTTCTAAATCGAGTAATGTTTCTATGGAAACGACAGGATTTTCTTTTGGGATACGACAATCACATTTCCGATCCACTAATCCTTAATTACTGCATCCCTAACTCCCACACATTGACGAATTCACACGGAAATTGCGTCGCTATGAAATACTGTGTGTTCTAAGACATTTCCTTCTAAATCGAGTAACGTTTCTATGGAAACGACAGGATTTTCTTTTGGGATACGACAATCTCATTTTCAATCCACTAATCCTTCTTTACTGCATCCCTCACTCCCACTCATTGACGAATTCACACGGAAATTGCGTCGCTATGAAATACTATGGGTTCTATGACTTCTCCTTCTAAATCGAGTAACGTTTCTATGGAAACGACAGGATTTTCTTTTGGGATACGACAATCTCATTACCGATCCACTAATCCTTCTTTACTGCATCTCTCACACCCACTCATTGACGAATTCACACGGAAATTGCGTCGCTATGAGATACTATGTGTTCTAAGACATTTCCTTCTAAATCGAGTAAGGTTTCTATTGAAACGACAGGATTTTCTTTTGGGATACGACAATCTCATTTCCGATCCACTAATCCTTCTTTACTGCATCCCTCACTCCCACACATTGACGAATTCACACAGCAATTGCGTCGCAATGAAATACTATGGGTTCTAAGACATTTCCTTCTAAATCGAGTAACGTTTCTATGGAAACGACAGGATTTTCTTTTGGGATACGACAATCTCATTTCCGATCCACTAATCCTTCTTTACTGCATCCCTCACTCCCACTCATTGACGAATTCACATGGAAATTGCGTCGCTATGAAATACTATGGGTTCTATGACATTTCCTTCAAAATCGAGTACTGTTTCTATGGAAACGTCAGGATTTTCTTTTGGGATACGACATTCACATTTCCGTTCCACTAATCCTTCTTTACTGCATCCCTCACTCCCACTCATTGACGAATTCACACGGAAATTGCGTCGCTATGAAATACTATGGGTTCTATGGTTTCTCCTTCTAAATCGAGTAAGGTTTCTATTGAAACGACAGGATTTTCTTCTGGGATACGACAATCTCATTTCCGATCCACTAATCCTTCTTTACTGCATCCCTCACTCCCACACACTGACGAATTCACACGGAAATTGCGTCGCTATGGAATACTATGTGTTCTAAGACATTTCCTTCTAAATCGAGTAACGTTTCTATATAAACGACAGGATTTTCTTTTGGGATACGACAATCTCATTTCCGATCCACTAATCCTTCTTTACTGCATCCCTCACTCCCACACATTGACGAATTCACACGGAAATTGCGTCGCAATGAAATACGAGTACTATGTGTTCTAAGACATTTCCTTCTAAATCGAGTAACGTTTCTATGGAAACGACAGGATTTTCTTTTGAAATACGACAATCTCATTTCCGATCCAGTAATCCTTCTTTACTGCATCCCTCACTCCCACACATTGACGAATTCACACGGAAATTGCGTCGCTATGAAATACGAGTACTATGTGTTCTAAGACATTTCCTTCTAAATCGAGTAACGTTTCTATTTAAAAGACAGGATTTTCTTTTGGGATACGACAATCTCATTTCCGATCCACTAATCCTTCTTCACTGCATCCCTCACTCCCACACATTGACGAATTCACACGGAAATTGCGTCGCTATGAATTACTAAGGGTTCTATGACTTCACCTTCTAAATCAAGTAACGTTTCTATGGAAACTACAGGACTTCTTTTTGGGATACGACAATCTCATTTTTGATCCACTAATCCTTCTTTGCTGCATCCCTCGCTCCCAAACATTGACAAATTCACACGGAAATTGCGTCGCTATGAAATACTATGTGTTCTAAGACATTTCCTTCTAAATCGAGTAACGTTTCTATGGAAACGACAGGATTTTCTTTTGGGATACGACAATCTCACTTCCGATCCACTAATCCTTCTTTACTGCATCCCTCACTCCCACACATTGACGAATTCACACGGAAATTGCGTCGCTATGGAATGCTATGTGTTCTAAGACATTTCCTTCTAAATCGAGTAACGTTTCTATTTAAAAGACAGGATTTTCTTTTGGGATACGACAATCTCATTTCCGATCCACTAATCCTTCTTTACTGCATCCCTCACTCCCACACATTGACGAATTCACACGGAAATTGCGTCGCTATTAATTACTATGGGTTCTATGACTTCACCTTCTAAATCAAGTAACGTTTCTATGGAAACCACAGGACTTCTTTTTGGGATACGACAATCTCATTTTTGATCCACTAATCTTTCTTTGCTGCATCCCTCGCTCCCAAACATTGACAAATTCACACGGAAATTGCGTCGCTATGAAATACTATGTGTTCTAAGACATTTCCTTCTAAATCGAGTAACGTTTCTATGGAAATGACAGGATTTTCTTTTGGGATACGACAATCTCATTTCCGATCCACTAATCCTTCTTTACTGCATCCCTCACTCCCACACATTGACGAATTCACACGGAAATTCCGTCGCTGTGAAATACGAGTACTATGTGTTCTAAGACATTTCCTTCTAAATCGAGTAACGTTTCTATGGAAACGACAGGATTTTCTTTTGGGATACGACAATCTCATTTCCGATCCACTAATCCTTCTTTACTGCATCCCTCACTCCCACAAATTGACGAATTCACACGGAAATTGCGTCGCTATGAAATACGAGTACTATGTGTTCTAAGACATTTCCTTCTAAATCGAGTAACGTTTCTATTTAAAAGACAGGATTTTCTTTTGGGATACGACAATCTCATTTCCGATCCACTAATCCTTCTTCACTGCATCCCTCACTCCCACACATTGACGAATTCACACGGAAATTGCGTCGCTATGAATTACTATGGGTTCTATGACTTCACCTTCTAAATCAAGTAACGTTTCTATGGAAACTACAGGACTTCTTTTTGGGATACGACAATCTCATTTTTGATCCACTAATCCTTCTTTGCTGCATCCCTCGCTCCCAAACATTGACAAATTCACACGGAAATTGCGTCGCTATGAAATACTATGTGTTCTAAGACATTTCCTTCTAAATCGAGTAACGTTTCTATGGAAATGACAGGATTTTCTTTTGGGATGCGACAATCTCATTTCCGACCCACTAATCCTTCTTTACTGCATCCCTCACTCCCACACATTGACGAATTCACACGGAAATTCCGTCGCTATGAAATACGAGTACTATGTGTTCTAAGACATTTCCTTCTAAATCGAGTAACGTTTCTATGGAAACGACAGGATTTTCTTTTGGGATACGACAATCTCACTTCCGATCCACTAATCCTTCTTTACTGCATCCCTCACTCCCACACATTGACGAATTCACACGGAAATTGCGTCGCTATGGAATGCTATGTGTTCTAAGACATTTCCTTCTAAATCGAGTAACGTTTCTATTTAAAAGACAGGATTTTCTTTTGGGATACGACAATCTCATTTCCGATCCACTAATCCTTCTTTACTGCATCCCTCACTCCCACACATTGACGAATTCACACGGAAATTGCGTCGCTATTAATTACTATGGGTTCTATGACTTCACCTTCTAAATCAAGTAACGTTTCTATGGAAACTACAGGACTTCTTTTTGGGATACGACAATCTCATTTTTGATCCACTAATCTTTCTTTGCTGCATCCCTCGCTCCCAAACATTGACAAATTCACACGGAAATTGCGTCGCTATGAAATACTATGTGTTCTAAGACATTTCCTTCTAAATCGAGTAACGTTTCTATGGAAATGACAGGATTTTCTTTTGGGATACGACAATCTCATTTCCGATCCACTAATCCTTCTTTACTGCATCCCTCACTCCCACACATTGACGAATTCACACGGAAATTCCGTCGCTGTGAAATACGAGTACTATGTGTTCTAAGACATTTCCTTCTAAATCGAGTAACGTTTCTATGGAAACGACAGGATTTTCTTTTGGGATACGACAATCTCATTTCCGATCCACTAATCCTTCTTTACTGCATCCCTCACTCCCACACATTGACGAATTCACACGGAAATTGCGTCGCTATGAAATACGAGTACTATGTGTTCTAAGACATTTCCTTCTAAATCGAGTAACGTTTCTATGGAAACGACAGGATTTTCTTTTGGGATACGACAATCTCATTTCCGATCCACTAATCCTTCTTTACTGCTTCCCTCACTCCCACACATAGACGAATTCACACGGAAATTCCGTCGCTATGAAATACGAGTACTATGTGTTCTAAGACATTTCCTTCTAAATCGCGTAACGTTTCTATGGAAACGACAGGATTTTCTTTTGGGATACGACAATCTCATTTCCGATCCACTAATCCTTCTTTACTGCATCCCTCACTCCCACACATTGACGAATTCACACGGAAATTCCGTCGCTATGAAATTCGAGTACTATGTGTTCTAAGACATTTCCTTCTAAATCGAGTAACGTTTCTATGGAAACGACAGGATTTTCTTTTGGGATATGACAATCTCATTTCCGATCCACTAATCCTTCTTTACTGCATCCCTCACTCCCACACATTACAGAATTCACACGGAAATTCCGTCGCTATGAACTACTATGGGTTCTATGACTTCTCCTTCTAAATCGAGTAACGTTTCTATGGAAACGACAGGATTTTCTTTTGGGATACGACAATCTCATATCCGATCCACTAATCCTTCTTTACTGCATCCCTCACTCCCACACATTGACGAATTCACACGGAAATTGCGTCGCTATGGAATACTATGTGTTCTAGGACATTTCCTTCTAAATCGAGTAACATTTCTATTTAAACGACAGGATTTTCTTTTAAGATACGACAATCTCATTTCCGATCCACTAATCCTTCTTTACTGCATCCCTCACTCCCACACATTGACGAATTCACACGGAAATTGCGTCGCTATGAAATACGAGTACTATGTGTTCTAAGACATTTTCTTCTAAATCGAGTAACGTTTCTATCGAAACGACAGGATTTTCTTTTGGGATATGACAATCTCATTTCCGATCCACTAATCCTTCTTTACAGCATCCCTCACTCCCACACATTGACGAATTCACACGGAAATTCCGTCGCTATGAAATACGAGTACAATGTGTTCTAAGACATTTCCTTCTAAATCGAGTAACGTTTCTATGGAAATGACAGGATTTTCTTTTGGGATACGACAATCTCATTTCCGATCCACTAATCCTTCTTTACTGCATCCCTCACTCCCACACATTGAAGAATTCACACGGAAATTCCGTCGCTATGAACTACTATGGGTTCTATGACTTCTCCTTCTAAATCGAGTAACGTTTCTATGGAAACGACAGGATTTTCTTTTGGGATACGACAATCTTATTTCCGATCCACTGATCCTTCTTTACTGCATCCCTCACTCCCACTAATTGACGAATTCACACGGAAATTGCGTCGCTATGGAATACTATGTGTTCTAGGACATTTCCTTCTAAATCGAGTAACGTTTCTATTTAAACGACAGGATTTTCTTTTGGGATACGACAATCACATTTCCGATCCACTAATCCTTCTTTACTGCATCCCTCACCCCCAAACATTGACGAATTCACACGGAAATTCCGTCGCTATGAAATACGAGTACTATGTGTTCTAAGACATTTCCTTCTAAATCGAGTAACGTTTCTGTGGAAACGACAGGATTTTCTTTTGGGATACGACAATCTCATTTCCGATCCACTAATCCTTCTTTACTGCATCCCTCACTCCCACACACTGACGAATTCACATGGAAATTGCGTCGCTATGGAATACTATGTGTTCTAAGACATTTCCTTCTAAATCGAGTAACGTTTCTATATAAACGACAGGATTTTCTTTTGGGATACGTCAATCTCATTTCCGATCCACTAATCCTTCTTTACTGCATGCCTCACTCCCACACATTGACGAATTCACACGGAAATTGCGTCGCAATGAAATACGAGTACTATGTGTTCTAAGACATTTCCTTCTAAATCGAGTAACGTTTCTATGGAAACGACAGGATTTTCTTTTGGGATACGACAATCACATTTCCGATCTACTAATCCTTCTTTACTGCATCCCTCACTCCCACACATTGACGAATTCACACGGAAATTGCGTCGCTATGAAATACGAGTACTATGTGTTCTAAGACATTTCCTTCTAAATCGAGTAACGTTTCTATGGAAACGACAGAATTTTCTTTTGGGATACGACAATCTCATTTCCGATCCACTAATCCTTCTTTACTGCATCCCTCACTCCCACACATTGACGAATTCACACGGAAATTGCGTCGCTATGAAATACGAGTACTATGTGTTCTAAGACATTTCCTTCTAAATCGAGTAACGTTTCTATGGAAACGACAGGATTTTCTTTTGGGATACGACAATCACATTTCCGATCCACTGATCCTTCTTTACTGCATCCCTCACTCCCACACATTGACGAATTCACACGGAAATTGCGTCGCAATGAAATACGAGTACTATGTGTTCTAAGACATTTCCTTCTAAATCGAGTAACGTTTCTATGGAAACGACAGGATTTTCTTTTGGGATACGACAATCACATTTCCGATCTACTAATCCTTCTTTACGGCATCCCTCACTCCCAAACTTTGACGAATTCACACGGAAATTGCGTCCCTACGAAATACTATGTGTTCTAAGACATTTATTTCTAAATCGAGTAACGTTTCTATGGAAACGACTGGATTTTCTTTTGGGATACGACAATCTCATTTCCGATCCACTAATCCTTCTTTACTGCATCCCTCACTCCCACACATTGACGAATTCACACGGAATTTGCGTCGCTATGAAATACGAGTACTATGTGTTCTAAGACATTTCCTTCTAAATCGAGTAACGTTTCTATGGAAACGACAGGATTTTCTTTTGGGATACGACAATCACATTTCCGATCCACTAATCCTTCTTTACTGCATCCCTCACTCCCACACATTGACGAATTCACACGGAAATTCCGTCGCTATGAAATACGAGTACTATGTGTTCTAAGACATTTCCTTCTAAATCGAGTAACGTTTCTATGGAAACGACAGGATTTTCTTTTGGGATATGACAATCTCATTTCCGATCCACCAATCCTTCTTTACTGCATCCCTCACTCCCACACATTGACGAATTCACACGGAAATTGCGTCGCTATGAAATACGAGTACTATGTGTTCTAAGACATTTCCTTCTAAATCGAGTAACGTTTCTATGGAAACGACAGGATTTTCTTTTGGGATACGACAATCACATTTCCGATCCACTAATCCTTCTTTACTGCATCCCTCACTCCCACACATTGACGAATTCACACGGAAATTGCGTCGCTATGAAATACGAGTACTATGTGTTCTAAGACATTTCCTTCTAAATCGAAAAACGTTTCTATGGAAACGACAGGATTTTCTTTTGGGATACGACAATCTAATTTCCGATCCACTAATCCTTCTTTACTGCATCCCTCACTCCCACACATTGACGAATTCACACGGAAATTGGGTCGCTATGAAATACGAGTACTATGTGTTCTAAGACTTTTCCTTCTAAATCGGGTAACGTTTCTACGGAAACGACAGGATTTTCTTTTGGGATACGACAATCACATTTCCGATCCACTAATCCTTCTTTACTGCATCCCTCACTCCCACACATTGACGAATTCACACGGAAATTCCGTCGCTATGAAATACGAGTACTATGTGTTCTAAGACATTTCCTTCTAAATCGTGTAACGTTTCTATGGAAACGACACGATTTACTTTTGGGATACGACAATCTCATTTCCGATCGACTAATCCTTCTTTACTGCATCCCTCACTCCCACACATTGACGAATTCACACGGAAATTGCGTCGCTATGAAATACGAGTCCTATGTGTTCTAAGACATTTCCTTCTAAATCGAGTAACGTTTCTATGGAAACGACAGGATTTTCTTTTGGGATACGACAATCTCATTTCCGATCCACTAATCCTTCTTTACTGCATCCCTCACTCCCACACATTGACGAATTCACACGGAAATTGCGTCGCTATGAAATACGAGTACTATGTGTTCTAAGGCATTTCCTTCTAAATCGAGTAACGTTTCTATGGAAACGACAGGATTTTCTTTTGGGATACTACAATCACATTTCCGATCCACTAATCCTTCTTTACTGCATCCCTCACTCACACACATTGACGAATTCACACGGAAATTCCGTCGCTATGAAATACGAGTACTATGTGTTCTAAGACATTTCCTTCTAAATCGAGTAACGTTTCTATGGAAACGACAGGATTTTCTTTTGGGATACGACAATCTCATTTCCGATCCACTAATCCTTCTTTACTGCATCCCACACTCCCACACATTGACGAATTCACACGGAAATTGCGTCGCTATGAAATACGAGTACTATGTGTTCTAAGACATTTACTTCTAAATCGAGTAACGTTTCTATGGAAACGACAGGATTTTCTTTTGGGATACGACAATCTCATTTCCGATCCACTAATCCTCCTTTACTGCATCCCTCACTCCCACACATTGACGAATTCACACGGAAATTGCGTCGCTATGAAATACGAGTACTATGTGTTCTAAGACATTTCCTTCTAAATCGAGTAACGTTTCTATGGAAACGACAGGATTTTCTTTTGGGATACGACAATCACATTTCCGATCCACTAATCCTTCTTTACTGCATCCCTCACTCCCACAGATTGACGAATTCACACGGAAATTGCGTCGCAGTGAAATACGAGTACTATGTGTTCTAAGACATTTCCTTCAAAATCGAGTAACGTTTCTATGGAAACGACAGGATTTTCTTTTGGGATACGACAATCACATTTCCGATCTACTAATCCTTCTTTACTGCATCCCTCACTCCCAAACATTGACGAATTCACACGGAAATTGCGTCGCTATGAAATACTATGTGTTCTAAGACATTTATTTCTAAATCGAGTAACGTTTCTATGGAAACGACAGGATTTTCTTTTGGGATACGACAATCTCATTTCCGATCCACTAATCCTTCTTTACTGCATCCCTCACTCCCACACATTGACGAATTCACACGGAAATTGCGTCGCTATGAAATACGAGTACTATGTGTTCTAAGACATTTCCTTCTAAATCGAGTAACGTTTCTATGGAAACGACAGGATTTTCTTTTGGGATACGACAATCACATTTCCGATCCACTCATCCTTCTTTACTGCATCCCTCACTCCCACACATTGACGAATTCACACGGAAATTGCGTCGCAATGAAATACGAGTACTATGTGTTCTAAGACATTTCCTTCTAAATCGAGTAACGTTTCTATGGAAACGACAGGATTTTCTTTTGGGATACGACCATCACATTTCCGATCCACTAATCCTTCTTTACTGCATCCCTCACTCCCACACATTGATGAATTCACACGGAAAGTGCGTCGCAATGAAATACGAGTACTATGTGTTCTAAGACATTTCCTTCTAAATCGAGTAACGTTTCTATGGAAACGACAGGATTTTCTTTTGGGATACGACAATCTCATTTCCGATCGACTAATCCTTCTTTACTGCATCCCTCACTCCCACACATTGCCGAATTCACACGGAAATTGCGTCGCTATGAAATACGAGTACTATGTGTTCTAAGACATTTCCTTCTAAATCGAGTAACGTTTCTATGGAAACGACAGGATTTTCTTTTGGGATACGACAATCTCATTTCCGATCCACTAATCCTCCTTTACTGCATCCCTCACTCCCACACATTGACGAATTCACACGGAAATTGCGTCGCTATGAAATACGAGTCCTATGTGTTCTAAGACATTTCCTTCTAAATCGAGTAACGTTTCTATGGAAACGACAGGATTTTCTTTTGGGATACGACAATCTCATTTCCGATCCACTAATCCTTCTTTACTGCATCCCTCACTCCCACACATTGACGAATTCACACGGAAATTGCGTCGCTATGAAATACGAGTACTATGTGTTCTAAGGCATTTCCTTCTAAATCGAGTAACGTTTCTATGGAAACGACAGGATTTTCTTTTGGGATACTACAATCACATTTCCGATCCACTAATCCTTCTTTACTGCATCCCTCACTCACACACATTGACGAATTCACACGGAAATTCCGTCGCTATGAAATACGAGTACTATGTGTTCTAAGACATTTCCTTCTAAATCGAGTAACGTTTCTATGGAAACGACAGGATTTTCTTTTGGGATACGACAATCTCATTTCCGATCCACTAATCCTTCTTTACTGCATCCCACACTCCCACACATTGACGAATTCACACGGAAATTGCGTCGCTATGAAATACGAGTACTATGTGTTCTAAGACATTTACTTCTAAATCGAGTAACGTTTCTATGGAAACGACAGGATTTTCTTTTGGGATACGACAATCTCATTTCCGATCCACTAATCCTTCTTTACTGCATCCCTCACTACCACACATTGACGAATTCACACGGAAATTGCGTCGCTATGAAATACGAGTACTATGTGTTCTAAGACATTTCCTTCTAAATCGAGTAACGTTTCTATGGAAACGACAGGATTTTCTTTTGGGATACGACAATCACATTTCCGATCCACTAATCCTTCTTTACTGCATCCCTCACTCCCACAGATTGACGAATTCACACGGAAATTGCGTCGCAGTGAAATACGAGTACTATGTGTTCTAAGACATTTCCTTCAAAATAGAGTAACGTTTCTATGGAAACGAAAGGATTTCCTTTTGGGATACGACAATCACATTTCCGATCTACTAATCCTTCTTTACTGCATCCCTCACTCCCAAACATTGACGAATTCACACGGAAATTGCGTCGCTATGAAATACTATGTGTTCTAAGACATTTATTTCTAAATCGAGTAACGTTTCTATGGAAACGACAGGATTTTCTTTTGGGATACGACAATCTCATTTCCGATCCACTAATCCTTCTTTACTGCATCCCTCACTCCCACACATTGACGAATTCACACGGAAATTGCGTCGCTATGAAATACGAGTACTATGTGTTCTAAGACATTTCCTTCTAAATCGAGTAACGTTTCTATGGAAACGACAGGATTTTCTTTTGGGATACGACAATCACATTTCCGATCCACTCATCCTTCTTTACTGCATCCCTCACTCCCACACATTGACGAATTCACACGGAAATTGCGTCGCAATGAAATACGAGTACTATGTGTTCTAAGACATTTCCTTCTAAATCGAGTAACGTTTCTATGGAAACGACAGGATTTTCTTTTGGGATACGACCATCACATTTCCGATCCACTAATCCTTCTTTACTGCATCCCTCACTCCCACACATTGACGAATTCACACGGAAAGTGCGTCGCAATGAAATACGAGTACTATGTGTTCTAAGACATTTCCTTCTAAATCGAGTAACGTTTCTATGGAAACGACAGGATTTTCTTTTGGGGTACGACAATCACATTACCGATCCACTAATCCTTCTTTACTGCATCCCTCACTCCCACACATTGACGAATTCACACGGAAATTGCGTCGCAATGAAATACGAGTACTATGTGTTCTAAGACATTTCCTTCTAAATCGAGTAACGTTTCTATGGAAACGACAGGATTTTCTTTCGGGATACGACAATCTCATTTCCGATCCACTAATCCTTCTTTACTGCATCCCTCACTCCCACACATTGACGAATTCACACGGAAACTGCGTCGCTATGAAATACGAGTACTATGTGTTCTAAGACATTTCCTTCTAAATCGAGTAACGTTTCTATGGAAACGAAAGGATTTTCTTTTGGTATACGACAATCACATTTCCGATCCACTAATCCTTCTTTACTGCATCCCTCACTCCCACACATTGACGAATTCAAACGGAAATTCCGTCGCTATGAAATACGAGTACTATGTGTTCTAAGACATTTTATTCTAAATCGAGTAACGTTTCTATGGAAACGACAGGATTTTCTTTTGGGATACGACAATCTCATTTCCGATCCACTAATCCTTCTTTACTGCATCCCTCACTCCCACACATTGACGAATTCACACGGAAATTGCGTCGCAATGAAATACGAGTACTATGTGTTCTAAGACATTTCCTTCTAAATCGAGTAACGTTTCTATGGAAACGACAGGATTTTCTTTTGGGATACGACAATCTCATTTCCAATCCACTAATCCTTCTTTACTGCATCCCTCACTCCCACACATTGACGAATTCACACGGAAATTGCGTCGCAATGAAATACGAGTACTATGTTTTCTAAGACATTTCCTTCTAAATCGAGTAACGTTTCTATGGAAACGACAGGATTTTCTTTTGGGATACGACAATCACATTTCCGATCC
This sequence comes from Schistocerca piceifrons, assembly GCF_021461385.2. Classification (NCBI taxonomy): domain Eukaryota; kingdom Metazoa; phylum Arthropoda; class Insecta; order Orthoptera; family Acrididae; genus Schistocerca; species Schistocerca piceifrons. The sequence continues at coordinate 615,122 of NW_025728265.1, forward strand.
ACTAATCCTTCTTTACTGCATCCCTCACTCCCACACATTGACGAATTCACACGGAAATTGCGTCGCAATGAAATACGAGTACTATGTGTTCTAAGACATTTCCTTCTAAATCGAGTAACGTTTCTATGGAAACGACAGGATTTTCTTTTGGGATACGACAATCTCATTTCCGATCCACTAATCCTTCTTTACTGCATCCCTCACTCCCACACATTGACGAATTCACACGGAAATTGCGTCGCAATGAAATACGAGTACTATGTGTTCTGAGACATTTCCTTCTAAATCGAGTAACGTTTCTATGGAAACGACAGGATTTTCTTTTGCGATACGACAATCACATTTCCGATCTACTAATCCTTCTTTACTGCATCCCTCACTCCCAAACATTGACGAATTCACACGGAAGCTGCGTCGCTATGAAATACTATGTGTTCTAAGACATTTATTTCTAAATCGAGTAACGTTTCTATGGAAACGACAGGATTTTTTTTTGGGATACGACAATCTCATTTCCGATCCACTAATCCTTCTTTACTGCATCCCTCACTCCCACACATTGACGAATTCACACGGAAATTGCGTCGCTATGAAATACGAGTACTATGTGTTCTAAGACATTTCCTTCTAAATCAAGTAACGTTTCTATGGAAACGATAGGATTTTCTTTTGGGATACGACAATCACATTTCCGATCCACTAATCCTTCTTTACTGCATCCCTCACTCCCACACATTGACGAATTCACACGGAAATTGCGTCGCTATGAATCACTATGGGTTCTATGACTTCTCCTTCTAAATCAAGTAATGTTTCTATGGAAACGACAGGACTTTTTTTTGCGATACGACAATCTTATTTCCGATCCACTAATCCTTCTTTACTGCATCCCTCACTCCCACACATTGACGAATTCACACGGATATTGCGTCGCTATGAAATACGAGTACTATGTGTTCTGAGACATTTCCTTCTAAATCGAGTAACGTTTCTATGGAAACGACAGGATTTTCTTTTGGGATACGACAATCACATTTCCGATCCACTCATCCTTCTTTACTGCATCCCTCACTCCCACACATTGACGAATTCACACGGAAATTGCGTCGCAATGAAATACGAGTACTATGTGTTCTAAGACATTTCCTTCTAAATCGAGTAACGTTTCTATGGAAACGACAGGATTTTCTTTTGGGATACGACCATCACATTTCCGATCCACTAATCCTTCTTTACTGCATCCCTGACTCCCACACATTGACGAATTCACACGGAAATTGCGTCGCAATGAAATACGAGTACTATGTGTTCTAAGACATTTCCTTCTAAATCGAGTAACGTTTCTATGGAAACGACAGGATTTTCTTTTGGGATACGACAATCACATTACCGATCCACTAATCCTTCTTTACTGCATCCCTCACTCCCACACATTGACGAATTCACACGGAAATTGCGTCGCAATGAAATACGAGTACTATGTGTTCTAAGACATTTCCTTCTAAATCGAGTAACGTTTCTATGGAAACGACAGGATTTTCTTTTGGGATACGACAATCTCATTTCCGATCCACTAATCCTTCTTTACTGCATCCCTCACTCCCACACATTGACGAATTCACACGGAAATTGCGTCGCAATGAAATACGAGTACTATGTGTTCTAAGACATTTCCTTCTAAATCGAGTAACGTTTCTATGGAAACGACAGGATTTTCTTTTGGGATACGACAATCACATTTCCGATCTACTAATCCTTCTTTACTGCATCCCTCACTCCCACACATTGACGAATTCACACGGAAATTGCGTCGCAATGAAATACGAGTACTAAGTGTTCTAAGACATTTCCTTCTAAATCGAGTAACGTTTCTATGGAAACGACAGGATTTTCTTTTGGGATACGACAATCTCATTTCCGATCCACTAATCCTTCTTTACTGCATCCCTCACTCCCACAGATTGACGAATTCACACGGAAATTGCGTCGCAATGAAATACGAGTACTATGTGTTCTTGGACATTTCCTTCTAAATCGAGTAACGTTTCTATGGAAACGACAGGATTTCTTTTGGGATACGACAATCACATTTCCGATCCACTAATCCTTCTTTACTGCATCCCTCACTCCCACACATTGACGAATTCACACGGAAATTGCGTCGCAATGAAATACGAGTACTATGTGTTCTAAGACATTTCCTTCTAAATCGAGTAACGTTTCTATGGAAACGACAGGATTTTCTTTTGGGACACGAGAATCTCATTTCCGATCCACTAATCCTTCTTTACTGCATCCCTCACTCCCACACATTGACGAATTCACACGGAAATTGCGTCGCATTGAAATACGAGTACTATGTGTTCTGAGACATTTCCTTCTAAATCGAGTAACGTTTCTATGGAAACGACAGGATTTTCTTTTGGGATACGACAATCACATTTCCGATCTACTAATCCTTCTTTACTGCATCCCTCACTCCCAAACATTGACGAATTCACACGGAAGTTGCGCCGCTATGAAATACTATGTGTTCTAAGACATTTATTTCTAAATCGAGTAACGTTTCTATGGAAACGACAGGATTTTCTTTTGGGATACGACAATCTCATTTCCGATCCACTAATCCTTCTTTACTGCATCCCTCACTCCCACACATTGACGAATTCACACGGAAATTGCGTCGCAATGAAATACGAGTACTATGTGTTCTAAGACATTTCCTTCTAAATCGAGTAACGTTTCGATGGAAACGACAGGATTTTCTTTTGGGATACGACAATCTCATTTCCGATCCACTAATCCTTCTTTACTGCATCCCTCACTCCCACACATTGACGAATTCACACGGAAATTGCGTCGCTATGAAATACGAGTACTATGTGTTCTAAGACATTTCCTTCTAAATCGAGTAACGTTTCTATGGAAACGACAGGATTTTCTTTTGGGATACGACAATCACATTTCCGATCCACTAATTCTTCTTTACTGCATCCCTCACTCCCACACATTGACGAATTCACATGGAAATTGCGTCGCAATGAAATACGAGTACTATGTGTTCTAAGACATTTCCTTCTAAATCGAGTAACGTTTCTATCGAAACGACAGGATTTTCTTTTGGGATACGACAATCACATTTCCGATCTACTAATCCTTCTTTACTGCATCCCTCACTCCCAAACATTGACGAATTCACACGGAAATTGCGTCGCTATGAAATACTATGTGTTCTAAGACATTTATTTCTAAAACGAGTAACGTTTCTATGGAAACGACAGGATTTTTTTTTGGGATACGACAATCTCATTTCCGATCCACTAATCCTTCTTTACTGCATCCCTCACTCCCACACATTGACGAATTCACACGGAAATTGCGTCGCTATGAAATACGAGTACTATGTGTTCTAAGACATTTCCTTCTAAATCAAGTAACGTTTCTATGGATACGACAGGATTTTCTTTTGGGATACGACAATCACATTTCCGATCCACTAATCCTTCATTACTGCATCCCTCACTCCCACACATTGACGAATTCACACGGAAATTGCGTCGCTATGAATTACTATGGGTTCTATGACTTCTCCTTCTAAATCAAGTAATGTTTCTATGGAAACGACAGGACTTTTTTTTGGGATACGACAATCTTATTTCCGATCCACTAATCCTTCTTTACTGCATCCCTCACTCCCACACATTGACGAATTCACACGGATATTGCGTCACTATGAAATACGAGTACTATGTGTTCTAAGACATTTCCTTCTAATCGAGTAACGTTTCTATGGAAACGACAGGATTTTCTTTTGGGTTACGACAATCTCATTTCCGTTCCACTAATCCTTCTTTACTGCATCCCTCACTCCCAAACATTGACGAATTCACACGGAAATTGCGTCGCTATGAAATACGAGTACTATGTGTTCTAAGACATTTCCTTCTTAATCGAGTAACGTTTCTATGGAAACGACAGGATTTTCTTTTGGGATACGACAATAACATTTCCGTCCACTCATCCTTCTTTACTGCATCACTCACTCCCACACATTGACGAATTCACACGGAAATTGCGTCGCAATGAAATACGAGTACTATGTGTTCTAAGTCATTTCCTTCTAAATCGAGTAACGTTTCTGTGGAAACGACAGGATTTTCTTTTGGGATACGACAATCACATTTCCGATCTACTAATCCTTCTTTACTGCATCCCTCACTCCCAAACATTGACGAATTCACACGGAAATTGCGTCGCTATGAAATACTATGTGTTCTAAGACATTTCCTTCTAAATCGAGTAACGTTTCTATGGAAACGACAGGATTTTCTTTTGGGATACGACAATCTCATTTCCGATTTACTAATCCTTCTTTACTGCATCCCTCACTCCCACACATTGACGAAATCACACGGAAATTCCGTCGCTATGAAATACGAGTACTATGTGTTCTAAGACATTTCCTTCTCAATCGAGTAACGTTTCTATGGAAACGACAGGATTTTCTTTTGGGATACGACAATCTCAATTCCGATCCACTAATCCTTCTTTACTGCATCCCTCACTCCCACACATTGACGAATTCACACGGAAATTGCGTCGCTATGAAATACGAGTACTATGTGTTCTAAGACATTTCCTCCTAAATCGAGTAACGTTTCTATGGAAACGACAGGATTTTCTTTTGGGATACGACAATCACATTTCCGATCCACTAATCCTTCTTTACTGCATCCCTCACTCCCACACATTGACGAATTCACACGGAAATTGCGTCGCAATGAAATACGAGCACTATGTCTTCTAAGACATTTCCTTCTAAATCGAGTAACGTTTCTATGGAAACGACAGGATTTTCTTTTGGGATACGACAATCACATTTCCGATCTACTAATCCTTCTTTACTGCATCCCTCACTCCCAAACATTGACGAATTCACACGGAAATTGCGTCGCTATGAAATACTATGTGTTCTAAGACATTTATTTCTAAATCGAGTAACGTTTCTATGGAAACGACAGGATTTTCTTTTGGGATACGACAATCTCATTTCCGATCCACTAATCCTTCTTTACTGCATCCCTCACTCCCACACATTGACGAATTCACACGGAAATTGCGTCGCTATGAAATACGAGTACTATGTGTTCTAAGACATTTCTTTCTAAATCGAGTAACGTTTCTATAGAAACGACAGGATTTTCTTTTGGGATACGACAATCACATTTCCGATCCACTAATCCTTCTTTACTGCATCCCTCATTCCCACACATTGACGAATTCACACGGAAATTCCGTCGCTATGAAATACGAGTACTATGTGTTCTAAGACATTTCTTTCTAAATCGAGTAACGTTTCCATGGAAACGACAGGATTTTCTTTTGGGATACGACAATCTCATTTCCGATCCACTAATCCTTCTTTACTGCATCCCTCACTCCCACACATTGACGAATTCACACGGAAATTGCGTCGCAATGAAATACGAGTACTATGTGTTCTAAGACATTTCCTTCTAAATCGAGTAACGTTTCTATGGAAACGACAGGATTTTCTTTTGGGATACGACAATCACATTACCGATCCACTATTCCTTCTTTACTGCATCCCTCACTCCCACACATTGACGAATTCACACGGAAATTGCGTCGCAATGAAATACGAGTACTATGTGTTTTAAGACATTTCCTTCTAAATCGAGTAACGTTTCTATGGAAACGACAGGATTTTCTTTTGGGATACGACAATCTCATTTCCGATCCATTAATCCTTCTTTACTGCATCCCTCACTCCCACACATTGACGAATTCACACGGAAATTGCGTAGCAATGAAATACGAGTACTATGTGTTCTAAGACATTTCCTTCTAAATCGAGTAACGTTTCTATCGAAACGACAGGATTTTCTTTGGGATACGACAATCACATTTCCGATCCACTAATCCTTCTTTACTGCATCCCTCACTCCCACACATTGACGAATCCACACGGAAATTCCGTCGCTATCAAATACGAGTACTATGTGTTCTAAGACATTTCCTTCTAAATCGAGTAACGTTTCTATGGAAACGACAGGATTTTCTTTTGGGATACGACAATCTCATTTCCGATCCACTAATCCTTCTTTACTGCATCCCTCACTCCCACACATTGACGAATTCACACGGAAATTGCGTCGCAATGAAATACGAGTACTATGTGTTCTAAGACATTTCCTTCTAAATCGAGTAACGTTTCTATGGAAACGACAGGATTTTCTTTTGGGATACGACAATCTCATTTCCGATCCACTAATCCTTCTTTACTGCATCCCTCACTCCCACACATTGACGAATTCACACGGAAATTGCGTCGCAATGAAATACGAGTACTATGTGTTCTAAGACATTTCCTTCTAAATCGAGTAACGTTTCTATGGAAACGACAGGATTTTCTTTTGGGATACGACAATCACATTTCCGATCTACTAATCCTTCTTTACTGCATCCCTCACTCCCACACATTGACGAATTCACACGGAAATTGGGTCGCAATGAAATACGAGTACTATGTGTTCTAAGACATTTCCTTCTAAATCGAGTAACGTTTCTATGGAAACGACAGGATTTTCTTTTGGGATACGACAATCTCATTTCCGATCCACTAATCCTTCTTTACTGCATCCCTCACTCCCACACATTGACGAATTCACACGGAAATTGCGTCGCTATGAAATACGAGTACTATGTGTTCTAAGGCATTTCCTTCTAAATCGAGTAACGTTTCTATGGAAACGACAGGATTTTCTTTTGGGATACTACAATCACATTTCCGATCCACTAATCCTTCTTTACTGCATCCCTCACTCCCACACATTGACGAACTCACACGAAAATTCCGTCGCTATGAAATACGAGTACTATGTGTTCTAAGACATTTCCTTCTAAATCGAGTAACGTTTCTATGGAAACGACAGGATTTTCTTTTGGGATACGACAATCACATTTCCGATCCACTAATCCTTCTTTACTGCATCCCTCACTCACACACATTGACGAATTCACACGGAAATTCCGTCGCTATGAAATACGAGTACTATGTGTTCTAAGACATTTCCTTCTAAATCGAGTAACGTTTCTATGGAAACGACAGGATTTTCTTTTGGGATACGACAATCTCATTTCCGATCCACTAATCCTTTTTTACTGCATCCCACACTCCCACACATTGACGAATTCACACGGAAATTGCGTCGCTATGAAATACGAGTACTATGTGTTCTAAGACATTTACTTCTAAATCGAGTAACGTTTCTATGGAAACGACAGGATTTTCTTTTGGGATACGACAATCTCATTTCCGATCCACTAATCCTTCTTTACTGCATCCCTCACTCCCACACATTGACGAATTCACACGGAAATTGCGTCGCTATGAAATACGAGTACTATGTGTTCTAAGACATTTCCTTCTAAATCGAGTAACGTTTCCATGGAAACGACAGGATTTTCTTTTGGGATACGACAATCACATTTCCGATCCACTAATCCTTCTTTACTGCATCCCTCACTCTCACAGATTGACGAATTCACGCGGAAATTGCGTCGCAATGAAATACGAGTACTATGTGTTCTAAGACATTTCCTTCAAAATCGAGTAACGTTTCTATGGAAACGACAGGATTTTCTTTTGGGATACGACAATCACATTTCCGATCTACTAATCCTTCTTTACTGCATCCCTCACTCCCAAACATTGACGAATTCACACGGAAATTGCGTCGCTATGAAATACTATGTGTTCTAAGACATTTATTTCTAAATCGAGTAACGTTTCTATGGAAACGACAGGATTTTCTTTTGGGATACGACAATCTCATTTCCGATCCACTAATCCTTCTTTACTGCATCCCTCACTCCCACACATTGACGAATTCACACGGAAATTGCGTCGCAATGAAATACGAGTACTATGTGTTCTAAGACATTTCCTTCTAAATCGAGTAACGTTTCTATGGAAACGACAGGATTTTCTTTTGGGATACGACAATCACATTTCCGATCCACTCATCCTTCTTTACTGCATCCCTCACTCCCACACATTGACGAATTCACACGGAAATTGCGTCGCAATGAAATACAAGTACTATGTGTTCTAAGACATTTCCTTCTAAATCGAGTAACGTTTCTATGGAAACGACAGGATTTTCTTTTGGGATACGACCATCACATTTCCGATCCACTAATCCTTCTTTACTGCATCCCTCACTCCCACACATTGACGAATTCACACGGAAAGTGCGTCGCAATGAAATACGAGTACTATGTGTTCTAAGACATTTCCTTCTAAATCGAGTAACGTTTCTATGGAAACGACAGGATTTTCTTTTCGGATACGACAATCACATTACCGATCCACTAATCCTTCTTTACTGCATCCCTCACTCCCACACATTGACGAATTCACACGGAAATTGCGTCGCAATGAAATACGAGTACTATGTGTTCTAAGACATTTCCTTCTAAATCGAGTTACGTTTCTATGGAAACGACAGGATTTTCTTTTGGGATACGACAATCTCATTTCCGATCCACTAATCCTTCTTTACTGCATCCCTCACTCCCACACATTGACGAATCCACACGGAAATTGCGTCGCTATGAAATACGAGTACTATGTGTTCTAAGACATTTCCTTCTAAATCGAGTAACGTTTCTATGGAAACGAAAGGATTTTCTTTTGGTATACGACAATCACATTTCCGATCCACTAATCCTTCTTTACTGCATCCCTCACTCCCACACATTGACGAATTCACACGGAAATTCCGTCGCTATGAAATACGAGTACTATGTGTTCTAAGACATTTCCTTCTAAATCGAGTAACGTTTCTATGGAAACGACAGGATTTTCTTTTGGGATACGACAATCTCATTTCCGATCCACTAATCCTTCTTTACTGCATCCCTCACTCCCACACATTGACGAATTCACACGGAAATTCCGTCGCAATGAAATACGAGTACTATGTGTTCTAAGACATTTCCTTCTAAATCGAGTAACGTTTCTATGGAAACGACAGGTTTTTCTTTTGGCATACGACAATCTCATTTCCGATCCACTAATCCTTCTTTACTGCATCCCTCACTCCCACACATTGACGAATTCACACGGAAATTGCGTCGCAATGAAATACGAGTACTATGTGTTCTAAGACATTTCCTTCTAAATCGAGTAACGTTTCTATGGAAACGACAGGATTTTATTTTGGGATACGACAATCACGTTTCCGATCTACTAATCCTTCTTTACTGCATCCCTCACTCCCACACATTGACGAATTCACACGGAAATTGCGTCGCAATGAAATACGAGTACTATGTGTTCTAATACATTTCCTTCTAAATCGAGTAACGTTTCTATGGAAACGACAGGTTTTTCTTTTGGGATACGACAATCTCATTTCCGATCCACTAATCCTTCTTTACTGCATCCCTCACTCCCACACATTGACGAATTCACACGGAAATTGCGTCGCAATGAAATACGAGTACTATGTGTTCTAAGACATTTCCTTCTAAATCGAGTAACGTTTCTATGGAAACGACAGGATTTTCTTTTGGGATACGACAATCTCATTTCCGATCCACTAAACCTTCTTTACTGCATCCCTCACTCCCACACATTGACGAATTCACACGGAAATTGCGTCGCAATGAAATACGAGTACTATGTGTTCTAAGACATTTCCTTCTAAATCGAGTAACGTTTCTATGGAAACGACAGGATTTTCTTTTGGGATACGACAATCACATTTCCGATCTACTAATCCTTCTTTACTGCATCCCTCACTCCCACACATTGACGAATTCACACGGAAATTGCGTCGCAATGAAATACGAGTACTATGTGTTCTAAGACATTTCCTTCTAAATCGAGTAACGTTTCTATGGAAACGACAGGATTTTCTTTTGGGATACGACAATCTCATTTCCGATCCACTAATCCTTCTTTACTGCATCCCTCACTCCCACACATTGACGAATTCACACGGAAATTGCGTCGCTATGAAATACGAGTACTATGTGTTCTAAGGCATTTCCTTCTAAATCGAGTAACGTTTCTATGGAAACGACAGGATTTTCTTTTGGGATACTACAATCACATTTCCGATCCACTAATCCTTCTTTACTGCATCCCTCACTCCCACACATTGACGAACTCACACGGAAATTCCGTCGCTATGAAATACGAGTACTATGTGTTCTAAGACATTTCCTTCTAAATCGAGTAACGTTTCTATGGAAACGACAGGATTTTCTTTTGGGATACGACAATCACATTTCCGATCCACTAATCCTTCTTTACTGCATCCCTCACTCACACACATTGACGAATTCACACGGAAATTCCGTCGCTATGAAATACGAGTACTATGTGTTCTAAGACATTTCCTTCTAAATCGAGTAACGTTTCTATGGAAACGACAGGATTTTCTTTTGGGATACGACAATCTCATTTCCGATCCACTAATCCTTTTTTACTGCATCCCACACTCCCACACATTGACGAATTCACACGGAAATTGCGTCGCTATGAAATACGAGTACTATGTGTTCTAAGACATTTACTTCTAAATCGAGTAACGTTTCTATGGAAACGACAGGATTTTCTTTTGGGATACGACAATCTCATTTCCGATCCACTAATCCTTCTTTACTGCATCCCTCACTCCCACACATTGACGAATTCACACGGAAATTGCGTCGCTATGAAATACGAGTACTATGTGTTCTAAGACATTTCCTTCTAAATCGAGTAACGTTTCCATGGAAACGACAGGATTTTCTTTTGGGATGCGACAATCACATTTCCGATCCACTAATCCTTCTTTACTGCATCCCTCACTCCCACAGATTGACGAATTCACGCGGAAATTGCGTCGCAATGAAATACGAGTACTATGTGTTCTAAGACATTTCCTTCAAAATCGAGTAACGTTTCTATGGAAACGACAGGATTTTCTTTTGGGATACGACAATCACATTTCCGATCTACTAATCCTTCTTTACTGCATCCCTCACTCCCAAACATTGACGAATTCACACGGAAATTGCGTCGCTATGAAATACTATGTGTTCTAAGACATTTATTTCTAAATCGAGTAACGTTTCTATGGAAACGACAGGATTTTCTTTTGGGATACGACAATCTCATTTCCGATCCACTAATCCTTCTTTACTGCATCCCTCACTCCCACACATTGACGAATTCACACGGAAATTGCGTCGCTATGAAATACGAGTACTATGTGTTCTAAGACATTTCCTTCTAAATCGAGTAACGTTTCTATGGAAACGACAGGATTTTCTTTTGGGATACGACAATCACATTTCCGATCCACTCATCCTTCTTTACTGCATCCCTCACTCCCACACATTGACGAATTCACACGGAAATTGCGTCGCAATGAAATACGAGTACTATGTGTTCTAAGACATTTCCTTCTAAATCGAGTAACGTTTCTATGGAAACGACAGGATTTTCTTTTGGGATACGACCATCACATTTCCGATCCACTAATCCTTCTTTACTGCATCCCTCACTCCCACACATTGACGAATTCACACGGAAAGTGCGTCGCAATGAAATACGAGTACTATGTGTTCTAAGACATTTCCTTCTAAATCGAGTAACGTTTCTATGGAAACGACAGGATTTTCTTTTCGGATACGACAATCACATTACCGATCCACTAATCCTTCTTTACTGCATCCCTCACTCCCACACATTGACGAATTCACACGGAAATTGCGTCGCAATGAAATACGAGTACTATGTGTTCTAAGACATTTCCTTCTAAATCGAGTAACGTTTCTATGGAAACGACAGGATTTTCTTTTGGGATACGACAATCTCATTTCCGATCCACTAATCCTTCTTTACTGCATCCCTCACTCCCACACATTGACGAATTCACACGGAAATTGCGTCGCTATGAAATACGAGTACTATGTGTTCTAAGACATTTCCTTCTAAATCGAGTAACGTTTCTATGGAAACGAAAGGATTTTCTTTTGGTATACGACAATCACATTTCCGATCCACTAATCCTTCTTTACTGCATCCCTCACTCCCACACATTGACGAATTCACACGGAAATTCCGTCGCTATGAAATACGAGTACTATGTGTTCTAAGACATTTCCTTCTAAATCGAGTAACGTTTCTATGGAAACGACAGGATTTTCTTTTGGGATACGACAATCTCATTTCCGATCCACTAATCCTTCTTTACTGCATCCCTCACTCCCACACATTGACGAATTCACACGGAAATTCCGTCGCAATGAAATACGAGTACTATGTGTTCTAAGACATTTCCTTCTAAATCGAGTAACGTTTCTATGGAAACGACAGGTTTTTCTTTTGGCATACGATAATCTCATTTCCGATCCACTAATCCTTCTTTACTGCATCCCTCACTCCCACACATTGACGAATTCACACGGAAATTGCGTCGCAATGAAATACGAGTACTATGTGTTCTAAGACATTTCCTTCTAAATCGAGTAACGTTTCTATGGAAACGACAGGATTTTATTTTGGGATACGACAATCACGTTTCCGATCTACTAATCCTTCTTTACTGCATCCCTCACTCCCACACATTGACGAATTCACACGGAAATTGCGTCGCAATGAAATACGAGTACGATGTGTTCTAATACATTTCCTTCTAAATCGAGTAACGTTTCTATGGAAACGACAGGTTTTTCTTTTGGGATACGACAATCTCATTTCCGATCCACTAATCCTTCTTTACTGCATCCCTCACTCCCACACATTGACGAATTCACACGGAAATTGCGTCGCAATGAAATACGAGTACTATGTGTTCTAGGACATTTCCTTCTAAATCGAGTAACGTTTCTATGGAAACGACAGGATTTTCTTTTGGGATACGACAATCACATTTCCGATCCACTAATTCTTCTTAACTGCATCCCTCACTCCCACACATTGACGAATTCACACGGAAATTGCGTCGCAATGAAATACGAGTACTATGTGTTCTAAGACATTTCCTTCTGAATCGAGTAACGTTTCTATGGAAACGACAGGATTTTCTTTTGGGATACGACAATCTCATTTCCGATCCACTAATCCTTCTTTACTGCATCCCTCACTCCCACACATTGACGAATTCACACGGAAATTGCGTCGCAATGAAATACGAGTACTATGTGTTCTGAGACATTTCCTTCTAAATCGAGTAACGTTTCTATGGAAACGACAGGATTTTCTTTTGCGATACGACAATCACATTTCCGATCTACTAATCCTTCTTTACTGCATCCCTCACTCCCAAACATTGACGAATTCACACGGAAGTTGCGTCGCTATGAAATACTATGTGTTCTAAGACATTTATTTCTAAATCGAGTAACGTTTCTATGGAAACGACAGGATTTTTTTTTGGGATACGACAATCTCATTTCCGATCCACTAATCCTTCTTTACTGCATCCCTCACTCCCACACATTGACGAATTCACACGGAAATTGCGTCGCTATGAAATACGAGTACTATGTGTTCTAAGACATTTCCTTCTAAATCAAGTAACGTTTCTATGACAACGACAGGATTTTCTTTTGGGATACGACAATCACATTTCCGATCCACTAATCCTTCTTTACTGCATCCCTCACTCCCACACATTGACGAATTCACACGGAAGTTGCGTCGCTATGAAATACTATGTGTTCTAAGACATTTATTTCTAAATCGAGTAACGTTTCTATGGAAACGACAGGATTTTCTTTTGGGATACGACAATCTCATTTCCGATCCACTAATCCTTCTTTACTGCATCCCTCACTCCCACACATTGACGAATTCACACGGAAATTGCGTCGCAATGAAATACGAGTACTATGTGTTCTAAGACATTTCCTTCTAAATCGAGTAACGTTTCGATGGAAACGACAGGATTTTCTTTTGGGATACGACAATCTCATTTCCGATCCACTAATCCTTCTTTACTGCATCCCTCACTCCCACACATTGACGAATTCACACGGAAATTCCGTCGCTATGAAATACGAGTACTATGTGTTCTATGACATTTCCTTCTAAATCGAGTAACGTTTCTATGGAAACGACAGGATTTTCTTTTGGGATACGACAATCTCATTTCCGATCCACTAATCCTTCTTTACTGCATCCCTCACTCCCACACATTGACGAATTCACACGGAAAATGCGTCGCTATGAAATACGAGTACTATGTGTTCTAAGACATTTCCTTCTAAATCGAGTAACGTTTCTATGGAAACGACAGGATTTTCTTTTGGGATACGACAATCACATTTCCGATCCACTAATTCTTCTTTACTGCATCCCTCACTCCCACACATTGACGAATTCACATGGAAATTGCGTCGCAATGAAATACGAGTACTATGTGTTCTAAGACATTTCCTTCTAAATCGAGTAACGTTTCTATCGAAACGACAGGATTTTCTTTTGGGATACGACAATCACATTTCCGATCTACTAATCCTTCTTTACTGCATCCCTCACTCCCAAACATTGACGAATTCACACTAAAATTGCGTCGCTATGAAATACTATGTGTTCTAAGACATTTATTTCTAAAACGAGTAACGTTTCTATGGAAACGACAGGATTTTTTTATGGGATACGACAATCTCATTTCCGATCCACTAATCCTTCTTTACTGCATCCCTCACTCCCACACATTGACGAATTCACACGGAAATTGCGTCGCTATGAAATACGAGTACTATGTGTTCTAAGACATTTCCTTCTAAATCAAGTAACGTTTCTATGGAAACGACAGGATTTTCTTTTGGGATACGTCAATCACATTTCCGATCCACTAATCCTTCTTTACTGCATCCCTCACTCCCACACATTGACGAATTCACACGGAAATTGCGTCGCTATGAATCACTATGGGTTCTATGACTTCTCCTTCTAAATCAAGTAATGTTTCTATGGAAACGACAGGATTTTCTTTTGGGATACGACAATCACATTTCCGATCCACTAATCCTTCTTTACTGCATCCCTCACTCCCACACATTGACGAATTCACACGGAAGTTGCGTCGCTATGAAATACTATGTGTTCTACGACATTTATTTCTAAATCGAGTAACGTTTCTATGGAAACGACAGGATTTTCTTTTGGGATACGACAATCTCATTTCCGATCCACTAATCCTTCTTTACTGCATCCCTCACTCCCACACATTGTCGAATTCACACGGAAATTGCGTCGCAATGAAATACGAGTACTATGTGTTCTAAGACATTTCCTTCTAAATCGAGTAACGTTTCGATGGAAACGACAGGATTTTCTTTTGGGATACGACAATCTCATTTCCGATCCACTAATCCTTCTTTACTGCATCCCTCACTCCCACACATTGACGAATTCACACGGAAATTCCGTCGCTATGAAATACGAGTACTATGTGTTCTATGACATTTCCTTCTAAATCGAGTAACGTTTCTATGGAAACGACAGGATTTTCTTTTGGGATACGACAATCTCATTTCCGATCCACTAATCCTTCTTTACTGCATCCCTGACTCCCACACATTGACGAATTCACACGGAAATTGCGTCGCTATGAAATACGAGTACTATGTGTTCTAAGACATTTCCTTCTAAATCGAGTAACGTTTCTATGGAAACGACAGGATTTTCTTTTGGGATACGACAATCACATTTCCGATCCACTAATTCTTCTTTACTGCATCCCTCACTCCCACACATTGACGAATTCACATGGAAATTGCGTCGCAATGAAATACGAGTACTATGTGTTCTAAGACATTTCCTTCTAAATCGAGTAACGTTTCTATCGAAACGACAGGATTTTCTTTTGGGATACGACAATCACATTTCCGATCTACTAATCCTTCTTTACTGCATCCCTCACTCCCAAATATTGACGAATTCACACGGAAGTTGCGTCGCTATGAAATACTATGTGTTCTAAGACATTTATTTCTAAAACGAGTAACGTTTCTATGGAAACGACAGGATTTTTTTTTGGGATACGACAATCTCATTTCCGATCCACTAATCCTTCTTTACTGCATCCCTCACTCCCACACATTGACGAATTCACACGGAAATTGCGTCGCTATGAAATACGAGTACTATGTGTTCTAAGAAATTTCCTTCTAAATCAAGTAACGTTTCTATGGAAACGACAGGATTTTCTTTTGGGATACGACAATCACATTTCCGATCCACTAATCCTTCTTTACTGCATCCCTCACTCCCACACATTGACGAATTCACACGGAAATTGCGTCGCTATGAATTACTATGGGTTCTATGACTTCTCCTTCTAAATCAAGTAATGTTTCTATGGAAACGACAGGACTTTTTTTTGGGATACGACAATCTTATTTCCGATCCACTAATCCTTCTTTACTGCATCCCTCACTCCCACACATTGACGAATTCACACGGATATTGCGTCGCTATGAAATACGAGTACTATGTGTTCTAAGACATTTCCTTCTAAATCGAGTAACGTTTCTATGGAAACGACAGGATTTTCTTTTGGGTTACGACAATCTCATTTCCGATCCACTAATCCTTCTTTACTGCATCCCTCACTCCCAAACATTGACGAATTCACACGGAAATTGCGTCGCTATGAAATACGAGTACTATGTGTTCTAAGACATTTCCTTCTAAATCGAGTAACGTTTCTATGGAAACGACAGGATTTTCTTTTGGGATACGACAATAACATTTCCGATCCACTCATCCTTCTTTACTGCATCCCTCACTCCCACACATTGACAAATTCACACGGAAATGCGTCGCAATGAAATACGAGTACTATGTGTTCTAAGACATTTCCTTCTAAATCGAGTAACGTTTCTATGGAAACGAAAGGATTTCCTTTTGGGATACGACAATCACATTTCCGATCTACTAATCCTTCTTTACTGCATCCCTCACTCCCAAACATTGACGAATTCACACGGAAATTGCGTCGCTATGAAATACTATGTGTCCTAAGACATTTCCTTCTAAATCGAGTAACGTTTCTATGGAAACGACAGGATTTTCTTTTGGGATACGACAATCTCATTTCCGATCCACTAATCCTTCTTTACTGCATCCCACACTCCCACACATTGACGAATTCACACGGAAATTCCGTCGCTATGAAATACGAGTACTATGTGTTCTAAGACATTTCCTTCTCAATCGAGTAACGTTTCTATGGAAACGACAGGATTTTCTTTTGGGATACGACAATCTCAATTCCGATCCACTAATCCTTCTTTACTGCATCCCTCACTCCCACACATTGACGAATTCACACGGAAATTGCGTCGCTATGAAATACGAGTACTATGTGTTCTAAGACATTTCCTCCTAAATCGAGTAACGTTTCTATGGAAACGACAGGATTTTCTTTTGGGGTACGACAATCACATTTCCGATCCACTAATCCTTCTTTACTGCATCCCTCACTCCCACACATTGACGAATTCACACGAAAATTGCGTCGCAATGAAATACGAGCACTATGTCTTCTAAGACATTTCCTTCTAAATCGAGTAACGTTTCTATGGAAACGACAGGATTTTCTTTTGGGATACGACAATCACATTTCCGATCTACTAATCCTTCTTTACTGCATCCCTCACTCCCAAACATTGACGAATTCACACGGAAATTGCGTCGCTATGAAATACTATGTGTTCTAAGACATTTATTTCTAAATCGAGTAACGTTTCTATGGAAACGACAGGATTTTCTTTTGGGATACGACAATCTCATTTCCGATCCACTAATCCTTCTTTACTGCATCCCTCACTCCCACACATTGACGAATTCACACGGAAATTGCGTCGCTATGAAGTTCGAGTACTATCTGTTCTAAGACATTTCCTTCTAAATCGAGTAACGTTTCTATGGAAACGACAGGATTTTCTTTTGGGATACGACAATCACATTTCCGATCCACTAATCCTTCTTTACTGCATCCCTCACTCCCACACATTGACGAATTCACACGGAAATTCCGTCGCTATGAAATACGAGTACTATGTGTTCTAAGACATTTCTTTCTAAATCGAGTAACGTTTCCATGGAAACGACAGGATTTTCTTTTGGGATTCGACAATCTCATTTCCGATCCACTAATCCTTCTTTACTGCATCCCTCACTCCCACACATTGACGAATTCACACGGAAATTGCGTCGCAATGAAATACGAGTACTATGTGTTCTAAGACATTTCCTTCTAAATCGAGTAACGTTTCTATGGAAACGACAGGATTTTCTTTTGGGATACGACAATCACATTACCGATCCACTAATCCTTCTTTACTGCATCCCTCACTCCCACACATTGACGAATTCACACGGAAATTGCGTCGCAATGAAATACGAGTACTATGTGTTCTAAGACATTTCCTTCTAAATCGGGTAACGTTTCTATGGAAACGACAGGATTTTCTTTTGGGATACGACAATCTCATTTCCGATCCACTAATCCTTCTTTACTGCATCCCTCACTCCCACACATTGACTAATTCACACGGAAATTGCGTCGCAATGAAATACGAGTACTATGTGTTCTAAGACATTTCCTTCTAAATCGAGTAACGTTTCTATGGAAACGACAGGATTTTCTTTTGGGATACGACAATCACATTTCCGATCCACTAATCCTTCTTTACTGCATCCCTCACTCGCACACATTGACGAATTCACACGGAAATTCCGTCGCTATGAAATACGAGTACTATGTGTTCTAAGACATTTCCTTCTAAATCGAGTAACGTTTCTAAGGAAACGACAGGATTTTCTTTTGGGATACGACAATCTCATTTCCGATCCACTAATCCTTCTTTACTGCATCCCTCACTCCCACACATTGACGAATTCACACGGAAATTGCGTCGCAATGAAATACGAGTACTATGTGTTCTAAGACATTTCCTTCTAAATCGAGTAACGTTTCTATGGAAACGACAGGATTTTCTTTTGGGAAAGGACAATCTCATTTCCGATCCACTAATCCTTCTTTACTGCATCCCTCACTCCCACACATTGACGAATTCACACGGAAATTGCGTCGCAATGAAATACGAGTACAATGTGTTCTAAGACATTTCCTTCTAAATCGAGTAACGTTTCTATGGAAACGACAGGATTTTCTTTTGGGATACGACAATCACATTTCCGATCTACTAATCCTTCTTTACTGCATCCCTCACTCCCACACATTGACGAATTCACACGGAAATTGCGTCGCTATGAAATACTATGTGTTCTAAGACATTTATTTCTAAATCGAGTAACGTTTCTATGGAAACGACAGGATTTTTTTTTGGGATACGACAATCTCATTTCCGATCCACTAATCCTTCTTTACTGCATCCCTCACTCCCACACATTGACGAATTCACACGGAAATTCCGTCGCTATGAAATACGAGTACTATGTGTTCTATGACATTTCCTTCTAAATCGAGTAACGTTTCTATGGAAACGACAGGATTTTCTTTTGGGATACGACAATCACATTTCCGATCCACTAATCCTTCTTTACTGCATCCCTCACTCCCACACATTGACGAATTCACACGGAAGTTGCGTCGCTATGAAATACTATGTGTTCTAAGACATTTATTTCTAAATCGAGTAACGTTTCTATGGAAAGGACAGGATTTTCTTTTGGGATACGACAATCTCATTTCCGATCCACTAATCCTTCTTTACTGCATCCCTCACTCCCACACATTGACGAATTCACACGGAAATTGCGTCGCAATGAAATACGAGTACTATGTGTTCTAAGACATTTCCTTCTAAATCGAGTAACGTTTCGATGGAAACGACAGGATTTTCTTTTGGGATACGACAATCTCATTTCCGATCCACTAATCCTCCTTTA
Source organism: Schistocerca piceifrons (assembly GCF_021461385.2). Lineage (NCBI taxonomy): Eukaryota > Metazoa > Arthropoda > Insecta > Orthoptera > Acrididae > Schistocerca > Schistocerca piceifrons. Next base: position 635,076 of record NW_025728265.1, read on the forward strand.
CTGCATCCCTCACTCCCACACATTGACGAATTCACACTTAAATTCCGTCGCTATGAAATACGAGTACTATGTGTTCTATGACATTTCCTTCTAAATCGAGTAACGTTTCAATGGAAACGACAGGATTTTCTTTTGGGATACGACAATCTCATTTCCGATCCACTAATCCTTCTTTACTGCATCCCTCACTCCCACACATTGACGAATTCACACGGAAATTGCGACGCTATGAAATACGAGTACTATGTGTTCTAAGACATTTCCTTCTAAATCGAGTAACGTTTCTATGGAAACGACAGGATTTTCTTTTGGGATACGACAATCACATTTCCGATCCACTAATTCTTCTTTACTGCATCCCTCACTCCCACACATTGACGAATTCACATGGAAATTGCGTCGCAATGAAATACGAGTACTATGTGTTCTAAGACATTTCCTTCTAAATCGAGTAACGTTTCTATCGAAACGACAGGATTTTCTTTTGGGATACGACAATCACATTTCCGATCTACTAATCCTTCTTTACTGCATCCCTCACTCCCAAACATTGACGAATTCACACGGAAATTGCGTCGCTATGAAATACTATGTGTTCTAAGACATTTATTTCTAAAACGAGTAACGTTTCTATGGAAACGACAGGATTTTTTTTTGGGATACGACAATCTCATTTCCGATCCACTAATCCTTCTTTACTGCATCCCTCACTCCCACACATTGACGAATTCACACGGAAATTGCGTCGCTATGAAATACGAGTACTATGTGTTCTAAGACATTTCCTTGTAAATCAAGTAACATTTCTATGGAAACGACAGGATTTTCTTTTGGGATACGACAATCACATTTCCGATCCACTAATCCTTCTTTACTGCATCCCTCATTCCCACACATTGACGAATTCACACGGAAATTGCGTCGCTATGAATCACTATGGGTTCTATGACTTCTCCTTCTAAATCAAGTAATGTTTCTATGGAAACGACAGGATTTTCTTTTGGGATACGACAATCACATTTCCGATCCACTAATCCTTCTTTACTGCATCCCTCACTCCCACACATTGACGAATTCACACGGAAGTTGCGTCGCTATGAAATACTATGTGTTCTAAGACATTTATTTCTAAATCGAGTAACGTTTCTATGGAAACGACAGGATTTTCTTTTGGGATACGACAATCTCATTTCCGATCCACTAATCCTTCTTTACTGCATCCCTCACTCCCACACATTGTCGAATTCACACGGAAATTGCGTCGCAATGAAATACGAGTACTATGTGTTCTAAGACATTTCCTTCTAAATCGAGTAACGTTTCGATGGAAACGACAGGATTTTCTTTTGGGATACGACAATCTCATTTCCGATCCACTAATCCTTCTTTACTGCATCCCTCACTCCCACACATTGACGAATTCACACGGAAATTCCGTCGCTATGAAATACGAGTACTATGTGTTCTATGACATTTCCTTCTAAATCGAGTAACGTTTCTATGGAAACGACAGGATTTTCTTTTGGGATACGACAATCTCATTTCCGATCCACTAATCCTTCTTTACTGCATCCCTCACTCCCACACATTGACGAATTCACACGGAAATTGCGTCGCTATGAAATACGAGTACTATGTGTTCTAAGACATTTCCTTCTAAATCGAGTAACGTTTCTATGGAAACGACAGGATTTTCTTTTGGGATACGACAATCACATTTCCCATCCACTAATTCTTCTTTACTGCATCCCTCACTCCCACACATTGACGAATTCACATGGAAATTGCGTCGCAATGAAATACGAGTACTATGTGTTCTAAGACATTTCCTTCTAAATCGAGTAACGTTTCTATCGAAACGACAGGATTTTCTTTTGGGATACGACAATCACATTTCCGATCTACTAATCCTTCTTTACTGCATCCCTCACTCCCAAACATTGACGAATTCACACGGAAATTGCGTCGCTATGAAATACTATGTGTTCTAAGACATTTATTTCTAAAACGAGTAACGTTTCTATGGAAACGACAGGATTTTTTTTTGGGATACGACAATCTCATTTCCGATCCACTAATCCTTCTTTACTGCATCCCTCACTCCCACACATTGACGAATTCACACGGAAATTGCGTCGCTATGAAATACGAGTACTATGTGTTCTAAGACATTTCCTTCTAAATCAAGTAACGTTTCTATGGAAACGACAGGATTTTCTTTTGGGATACGACAATCACATTTCCGATCCACTAATCCTTCTTTACTGCACCCCTCACTCCCACACATTGACGAATTCACACGGAAATTGCGTCGCTATGAACTACTATGGGTTCTATGACTTCTCCTTCTAAATCAAGTAATGTTTCTATGGAAACGACAGGACTTTTTTTTGGGATACGACAATCTTATTTCCGATCCACTAATCCTTCTTTACTGCATCCCTCACTCCCACACATTGACGAATTCACACGGATATTGCGTCGCTATGAAATACGAGTACTATGTGTTCTAAGACATTTCCTTCTAAATCGAGTAACGTTTCTATGGAAACGACAGGATTTTCTTTTGGGTTACGACAATCTCATTTCCGATCCACTAATCCTTCTTTACTGCATCCCTCACTCCCAAACATTGACGAATTCACACGGAAATTGCGTCGCTATGAAATACGAGTACTATGTGTTCTAAGACATTTCCTTCTAAATCGAGTAACGTTTCTATGGAAACGACAGGATTTTCTTTTGGGATACGACAATAACATTTCCGATCCACTCATCCTTCTTTACTGCATCCCTCACTCCCACACATTGACGAATTCACACGGAAATTGCGTCGCAATGAAATACGAGTACTATGTGTTCTAAGACATTTCCTTCTAAATCGAGTAACGTTTCTATGGAAACGAAAGGATTTCCTTTTGGGATACGACAATCACATTTCCGATCTACTAATCCTTCTTTACTGCATCCCTCACTCCCAAACATTGACGAATTCACACGGAAATTGCGTCGCTATGAAATACTATGTGTTCTAAGACATTTCCTTCTAAATCGAGTAACGTTTCTATGGAAACGACAGGATTTTCTTTTGGGATACGACAATCTCATTTCCGATCCACTAATCCTTCTTTACTGCATCCCTCACTCCCACACATTGACGAATTCACACGGAAATTCCGTCGCTATGAAATACGAGTACTATGTGTTCTAAGACATTTCCTTCTCAATCGAGTAACGTTTCTATGGAAACGACAGGATTTTCTTTTGGGATACGACAATCTCAATTCCGATCCACTAATCCTTCTTTACTGCATCCCTCACTCCCACACATTGACGAATTCACACGGAAATTGCGTCGCTATGAAATACGAGTACTATGTGTTCTAAGACATTTCCTCCTAAATCGAGTAACGTTTCTATGGAAACGACAGGATTTTCTTTTGGGATACGACAATCACATTTCCGATCCACTAATCCTTCTTTACTGCATCCCTCACTCCCACACATTGACGAATTCACACGGAAATTGCGTCGCAATGAAATACGAGCACTATGTCTTGTAAGACATTTCCTTCTAAATGGAGTAACGTTTCTATGGAAACGACAGGATTTTCTTTTGGGATACGACAATCACATTTCCGATCTACTAATCCTTCTTTACTGCATCCCTCACTCCCAAACATTGACGAATTCACACGGAAATTGCGTCGCTATGAAATACTATGTGTTCTAAGACATTTATTTCTAAATCGAGTAACGTTTCTATGGAAACGACAGGATTTTCTTTTGGGATACGACAATCTCATTTCCGATCCACTAATCCTTCTTTACTGCATCCCTCACTCCCACACATTGACGAATTCACACGGAAATTCCGTCGCTATGAAATACGAGTACTATGTGTTCTAAGACATTTCCTTCTAAATCGAGTAACGTTTCTATGGAAACGACAGGATTTTCTTTTGGGATACGACAATCACATTTCCGATCCACTAATCCTTCTTTACTGCATCCCTCACTCCCACACATTGACGAATTCACACGGAAATTCCGTCGCTATGAAATACGAGTACTATGTGTTCTAAGACATTTCTTTCTAAATTGAGTAACGTTTCCATGGAAACGACAGGATTTTCTTTTGGGATTCGACAATCTCATTTCCGATCCACTAATCCTTCTTTACTGCATCCCTCACTCCCACACATTGACGAATTCACACGGAAATTGCGTCGCAATGAAATACGAGTACTATGTGTTCTAAGACATTTCCTTCTAAATCGAGTAACGTTTCTATGGAAACGACAGGATTTTCTTTTGGGATACGACAATCACATTACCGATCCACTAATCCTTCTTTACTGCATCCCTCACTCCCACACATTGACGAATTCACACGGAAATTGCGTCGCAATGAAATACGAGTACTATGTGTTCTAAGACATTTCCTTCTAAATCGGGTAACGTTTCTATGGAAACGACAGGATTTTCTTTTGGGATACGACAATCTCATTTCCGATCCACTAATCCTTCTTTACTGCATCCCTCACTCCCACACATTGACGAATTCACACGGAAATTGCGTCGCAATGAAACACGAGTACTATGTGTTCTAAGACATTTCCTTCTAAATCGAGTAACGTTTCTATGGAAACGACAGGATTTTCTTTTGGGATACGACAATCACATTTCCGATCCACTAATCCTTCTTTACTGCATCCCTCACTCCCACACATTGACGAATTCACACGGAAATTCCGTCGCTATGAAATACGAGTACTATGTGTTCTAAGACATTTCCTTCTAAATCGAGTAACGTTTCTATGGAAACGACAGGATTTTCTTTTGGGATACGACAATCTCATTTCCGATCCACTAATCCTTCTTTACTGCATCCCTCACTCCCACACATTGACGAATTCACACGGAAATTGCGTCGCAATGAAATACGAGTACTATGTGTTCTAAGACATTTCCTTCTAAATCGAGTAACGTTTCTATGGAAACGACAGGATTTTCTTTTGGGATACGACAATCTCATTTCCGATCCACTAATCCTTCTTTACTGCATCCCTCACTCCCACACATTGACGAATTCACACGGAAATTGCGTCGCAATGAAATACGAGTACTATGTGTTCTAAGACATTTCCTTCTAAATCGAGTAACGTTTCTATGGAAACGACAGGATTTTCTTTTGGGATACGACAATCACATTTCCGATCTACTAATCCTTCTTTACTGCATCCCTCACTCCCACACATTGACGAATTCACACGGAAATTGCGTCGCTATGAAATACTATGTGTTCTAAGACATTTATTTCTAAATCGAGTAACGTTTCTATGGAAACGACAGGATTTTTTTTTGGGATACGACAATCTCATTTCCGATCCACTAATCCTTCTTTACTGCATCCCTCACACCCACACATTGACGAATTCACACGGAAATTGCGTCGCTATGAAATACGAGTACTATGTGTTCTAAGACATTTCCTTCTAAATCAAGTAACGTTTCTATGGAAACGACAGGATTTTCTTTTGGGATACGACAATCACATTTCCGATCCACTAATCCTTCTTTACTGCATCCCTCACACCCACACATTGACGAATTCACACGGAAATTGCGTCGCTATGAAATACGAGTACTATGTGTTCTAAGACATTTCCTTCTAAATCAAGTAACGTTTCTATGGAAACGACAGGATTTTCTTTTGGGATACGACAATCACATTACCGATCCACTAATCCTTCTTTACTGCATCCCTCACTCCCACACATTGTCGAATTCACACGGAAATTGCGTCGCAATGAAATACGAGTACTATGTGTTCTAAGACATTTCCTTCTAAATCGAGTAACGTTTCGATGGAAACGACAGGATTTTCTTTTGGGATACGACAATCTCATTTCCGATCCACTAATCCTTCTTTACTGCATCCCTCACTCCCACACATTGACGAATTCACACGGAAATTCCGTCGCTATGAAATACGAGTACTATGTGTTCTATGACATTTCCTTCTAAATCGAGTAACGTTTCTATGGAAACGACAGGATTTCTTTTGGGATACGACAATCTCATTTCCGATCCACTAATCCTTCTTTACTGCATCCCTCACTCCCACACATTGACGAATTCACACGGAAATTGCGTCGCTATGAAATACGAGTACTATGTGTTCTAAGACATTTCCTTCTAAATCGAGTAACGTTTCTATGGAAACGACAGGATTTTCTTTTGGGATACGACAATCACATTTCCGATCCACTAATTCTTCTTTACTGCATCCCTCACTCCCACACATTGACGAATTCACATGGAAATTGCGTCGCAATGAAATACGAGTACTATGTGTTCTAAGACATTTCCTTCTAAATCGAGTAACGTTTCTATCGAAACGACAGGATTTTCTTTTGGGATACGACAATCACATTTCCGATCTACTAATCCTTCTTTACTGCATCCCTCACTCCCAAACATTGACGAATTCACACGGAAATTGCGTCGCTATGAAATACTATGTGTTCTAAGACATTTATTTCTAAAACGAGTAACGTTTCTATGGAAACGACAGGATTTTTTTTTTGGGATACGACAATCTCATTTCCGATCCACTAATCCTTCTTTACTGCATCCCTCACTCCCACACATTGACGAATTCACATGGAAATTGCGTCGCTATGAAATACGAGTACTATGTGTTCTAAGACATTTCCTTCTAAATCAAGTAACGTTTCTATGGAAACGACAGGATTTTCTTTTGGGATACGACAATCACATTTCCGATCCACTAATCCTTCTTTACTGCATCCCTCACTCCCACACATTGACGAATTCACACGGAAATTGCGTCGCTATGAATTACTATGGGTTCTATGACTTCTCCTTCTAAATCAAGTAATGTTTCTATGGAAACGACAGGACTTTTTTTTGGGATACGACAATCTTATTTCCGATCCACTAATCCTTCTTTACTGCATCCCTCACTCCCACACATTGACGAATTCACACGGATATTGCGTCGCTATGAAATACGAGTACTATGTGTTCTAAGACATTTCCTTCTAAATCGAGTAACGTTTCTATGGAAACGACAGGATTTTCTTTTGGGTTACGACAATCTCATTTCCGATCCACTAATCCTTCTTTACTGCATCCCTCACTCCCAAACATTGACGAATTCACACGGAAATTGCGTCGCTATGAAATACGAGTACTATGTGTTCTAAGACATTTCCTTCTAAATCGAGTAACGTTTCTATGGAAACGACAGAATTTCTTTTGGGATACGACAATAACATTTCCGATCCACTCATCCTTCTTTACTGTATCCCTCACTCCCACACATTGACGAATTCACACGGAAATTGCGTCGCAATGAAATACGAGTACTATGTGTTCTAAGACATTTCCTTCTAAATCGAGTAACGTTTCTATGGAAACGAAAGGATTTCCTTTTGGGATACGACAATCACATTTCCGATCTACTAATCCTTCTTTACTGCATCCCTCACTCCCAAACATTGACGAATTCACACGGAAATTGCGTCGCTATGAAATACTATGTGTTCTAAGACATTTCCTTCTAAATCGAGTAACGTTTCTATGGAAACGACAGGATTTTCTTTTGGGATACGACAATCTCATTTCCGATCCACTAATCCTTCTTTACTGCATCCCTCACTCCCACACATTGACGAATTCACACGGAAATTCCGTCGCTATGAAATACGAGTACTATGTGTTCTAAGACATTTCCTTCTCAATCGAGTAACGTTTCTATGGAAACGACAGGATTTTCTTTTGGGATACGACAATCTCAATTCCGATCCACTAATCCTTCTTTACTGCATCCCTCACTCCCACACATTGACGAATTCACACGGAAATTGCGTCGCTATGAAATACGAGTACTATGTGTTCTAAGACATTTCCTCCTAAATCGAGTAACGTTTCTATGGAAACGACAGGATTTTCTTTTGGGATACGACAATCACATTTCCGATCCACTGATCCTTCTTTACTGCATCCCTCACTCCCACACATTGACGAATTCACACGGAAATTGCGTCGCAATGAAATACGAGCACTATGTCTTCTAAGACATTTCCTTCTAAATCGAGTAACGTTTCTATGGAAACGACAGGATTTTCTTTTGGGATACGACAATCACATTTCCGATCTACTAATCCTTCTTTACTGCATCCCTCACTCCCAAACATTGACAAATTCACACGGAAATTGCGTCGCTATGAAATACTATGTGTTCTAAGACATTTATTTCTAAATCGAGTAACGTTTCTATGGAAACGACAGGATTTTCTTTTGGGATACGACAATCTCATTTCCGATCCACTAATCCTTCTTTACTGCATCCCTCACTCCCACACATTGACGAATTCACACGGAAATTGCGTCGCTATGAAATACGAGTACTATGTGTTCTAAGACATTTCCTTCTAAATCGAGTAACGTTTCTATGGAAACGACAGGATTTTCTTTTGGGATACGACAATCACATTTCCGATCCACTAATCCTTCTTTACTGCATCCCTCACTCCCACACATTGACGAATTCACACGGAAATTCCGTCGCTATGAAATACGAGTACTATGTGTTCTAAGACATTTCTTTCTAAATCGAGTAACGTTTCCATGGAAACGACAGGATTTTCTTTTGGGATTCGACAATCTCATTTCCGATCCACTAATCCTTCTTTACTGCATCCCTCACTCCCACACATTGACGAATTCACACGGAAATTGCGTCGCAATGAAATACGAGTACTATGTGTTCTAAGACATTTTCTTCTAAATCGAGTAACGTTTCTATGGAAACGACAGGATTTTCTTTTGGGATACGACAATCACATTACCGATCCACTAATCCTTCTTTACTGCATCCCTCACTCCCACACATTGACGAATTCACACGGAAATTGCGTCGCAATGAAATACGAGTACTATGTGTTCTAAGACATTTCCTTCTAAATCGGGTAACGTTTCTATGGAAACGACAGGATTTTCTTTTGGGATACGACAATCTCATTTCCGATCCACTAATCCTTCTTTACTGCATCCCTCACTCCCACACATTGACGAATTCACACGGAAATTGCGTCGCAATGAAATACGAGTACTATGTGTTCTAAGACATTTCCTTCTAAATCAAGTAACGTTTCTATGGAAACGACAGGATTTTCTTTTGGGATACGACAATCACATTTCCGATCCACTAATCCTTCTTTACTGCATCCCTCACTCCCACACATTGACGAATTCACACGGAAATTCCGTCGCTATGAAATACGAGTACTATGTGTTCTAAGACATTTCCTTCTCAATCGAGTAACGTTTCTATGGAAACGACAGGATTTTCTTTTGGGATACGACAATCTCAATTCCGATCCACTAATCCTTCTTTACTGCATCCCTCACTCCCACACATTGACGAATTCACACGGAAATTGCGTCGCTATGAAATACGAGTACTTTGTGTTCTAAGACATTTCCTCCTAAATCGAGTAACGTTTCTATGGAAACGACAGGATTTTCTTTTGGGATACGACAATCACATTTCCGATCCACTAATCCTTCTTTACTGCATCCCTCACTCCCACACATTGACGAATTCACACGGAAATTGCGTCGCAATGAAATACGAGCACTATGTCTTCTAAGACATTTCCTTCTAAATCGAGTAACGTTTCTATGGAAACGACAGGATTTTCTTTTGGGATACGACAATCACATTTCCGATCTACTAATCCTTCTTTACTGCATCCCTCACTCCCAAACATTGACGAATTCACACGGAAATTGCGTCGCTATGAAATACTATGTGTTCTAAGACATTTATTTCTAAATCGAGTAACGTTTCTATGAAAACGACAGGATTTCCTTTTGGGATACGACAATCTCATTTCCGATCCACTAATCCTTCTTTACTGCATCCCTCACTCCCACACATTGACGAATTCATACGGAAATTGCGTCGCTATGAAATACGAGTACTATGTGTTCTAAGACATTTCCTTCTAAATCGAGTAACGTTTCTATGGAAACGACAGGATTTTCTTTTGGGATACGACAATCACATTTCCGATCCACTAATCCTTCTTTACTGCATCCCTCACTCCCACACATTGACGAATTCACACGGAAATTCCGTCGCTATGAAATACGAGTACTATGTGTTCTAAGACATTTCTTTCTAAATCGAGTAACGTTTCCATGGAAACGACAGGATTTTCTTTTGGGATTCGACAATCTCATTTCCGATCCACTAATCCTTCTTTACTGCATCCCTCACTCCCAGACATTGACGAATTCACACGGAAATTGCGTCGCAATGAAATACGAGTACTATGTGTTCTAAGACATTTCCTTCTAAATCGAGTAACGTTTCTATGGAAACGACAGGATTTTCTTTTGGGATACGACAATCACATTACCGATCCACTAATCCTTCTTTACTGCATCCCTCACTCCCACACATTGACGAATTCACACGGAAATTGCGTCGCTATGAAATACGAGTACTATGTGTTCTAAGACATTTCCTTCTAAATCGAGTAACGTTTCTATGGAAACGACAGGATTTTCTTTTGGGATACGACAATCTCATTTCCGATCCACTAATCCTTCTTTACTGCATCCCTCACTCCCACACATTGACGAATTCACACGGAAATTGCGTCGCAATGAAATACGAGTACTATGTGTTCTAAGACATTTCCTTCTAAATCGAGTAACGTTTCTATGGAAACGACAGGATTTTCTTTTGGGATACGACAATCACATTTCCGATCCACTAATCCTTCTTTACTGCATCCCTCACTCCCACACATTGACGAATTCACACGGAAATTGCGTCGCAATGAAATACGAGTACTATGTGTTCTAAGACATTTCCTTCTAAATCGAGTAACGTTTCTATGGAAACGACAGGATTTTCTTTTGGGATACGACAATCTCATTTCCGATCCACTAATCCTTCTTTACTGCATCCCTCACTCCCACACATTGACGAATTCACACGGAAATTCCGTCGCTATGAAATACGAGTACTATGTGTTCTAAGACATTTCCTTCTAAATCGAGTAACGTTTCTATGGAAACGACAGGATTTTCTTTTGGGATACGACAATCACATTTCCGATCTACTAATCCTTCTTTACTGCATCCCTCACTCCCACACATTGACGAATTCACACGGAAATTGCGTCGCAATGAAATACGAGTACTATGTGTTCTAAGACATTTCCTTCTAAATCGAGTAACGTTTCTATGGAAACGACAGGATTTTCTTTTGGGATACGACAATCTCATTTCCGATCCACTAATCCTTCTTTACTGCATCCCTCACTCCCACACATTGACGAATTCACACGGAAATTGCGTCGCAATGAAATACGAGTACTATGTGTTCTAGGACATTTCCTTCTAAATCGAGTAACGTTTCTATGGAAATGACAGGATTTTCTTTTGGGATACGACAATCACATTTCCGATCCACTAATCCTTCTTTACTGCATCCCTCACTCCCACACATTGACGAATTCACACGGAAATTGCGTCGCAATGAAATACGAGTACTATGTGTTCTAAGACATTTCCTTCTAAATCGGGTAACGTTTCTATGGAAACGACAGGATTTTCTTTTGGGATACGACAATCTCATTTCCGATCCACTAATCCTTCTTTACTGCATCCCTCACTCCCACACATTGAAGAAATCACACGGAAATTGCGTCGCAATGAAATACGAGTACTATGTGTTCTAAGACATTTCCTTCTAAATCGAGTAACGTTTCTATCGAAACGACAGGATTTTCTTTTGGGATACGACAATCACATTTCCGATCTACTAATCCTTCTTTACTGCATCCCTCACTCCCAAACATTGACGAATTCACACGGAAATTGCGTCGCTATGAAATACTATGTGTTCTAAGACATTTATTTCTAAATCGAGTAACGTTTCTATGGAAACGACAGGATTTTTTTTTGGGATACGACAATCTCATTTCCGATCCACTGATCCTTCTTTACTGCATCCCTCACTCCCACACATTGACGAATTCACACGGAAATTGCGTCGCTATGAAATACGAGTACTATGTGTTCTAAGACATTTCCTTCTAAATCAAGTAACGTTTCTATGGAAACGACAGGATTTTCTTTTGGGATACGACAATCACATTTCCGATCCACTAATCCTTCTTTACTGCATCCCTCACTCCCACACATTGACGAATTCACACGGAAATTGCGTCGCTATGAATTACTATGGGTTCTATGACTTCTCCTTCTAAATCAAGTAATGTTTCTATGGAAACGACAGGACTTTTTTTTGGGATACGACAATCTTATTTCCGATCCACTAATCCTTCTTTACTGCATCCCTCACTCCCACACATTGACGAATTCACACGGATATTGCGTCGCTATGAAATACGAGTACTATGTGTTCTAAGACATTTCCTTCTAAATCGAGTAACGTTTCTATGGAAACGACAGGATTTTCTTTTGGGATACGACAATCTCATTTCCGATCCACTAATCCTTCTTTACTGCATCCCTCACTCCCAAACATTGACGAATTCACACGGAAATTGCGTCGCTATGAAATACGAGTACTATGTGTTCTAAGACATTTCCTACCAAATCGAGTAACGTTTCTATGGAAACGACAGGATTTTCTTTTGGGATACGACAATAACATTTCCGATCCACTAATCCTTCTTTACTGCATCCCTCACTCCCACACATTGACGAATTCACACGGAAATTGCGTCGCAATGAAATACGAGTACTATGTGTTCTAAGACATTTCCTTCTAAATCGAGTAACGTTTCTATGGAAACGACAGGATTTTCTTTTGGGATACGACAATCACATTTCCGATCTACTAATCCTTCTTGACTGCGTCCCTCACTCCCAAACATTGACGAATTCACACGGAAATTGCGTCGCTATGAAATACTATGTGTTCTAAGACATTTCCTTCTAAATCGAGTAACGTTTCTATGGAAACGACAGGATTTTCTTTTGGGATACGACAATCTCATTTCCGATCCACTAATCCTTCTTTACTGCATCCCTCACTCCCACACATTGACGAATTCACACGGAAATTCCGTCGCTATGAAATACGAGTACTATGTGTTCTAAGACATTTCCTTCTCAATCGAGTAACGTTTCTATGGAAACGACAGGATTTTCTTTTGGGATACGACAATCTCAATTCCGATCCACTAATCCTTCTTTACTGCATCCCTCACTCCCACACATTGACGAATTCACACGGAAATTGCGTCGCTATGAAATACGAGTACTATGTGTTCTAAGACATTTCCTTCTAAATCAAGTAACGTTTCTATGGAAACGACAGGATTTTCTTTTGGGATACGTCAATCACATTTCCGATCCACTAATCCTTCTTTACTGCATCCCTCACTCACACACATTGACGAATTCACACGGAAATTGCGTCGCTATGAAGTACTATGGGTTCTATGACTTCTCCTTCTAAATCAAGTAATGTTTCTATGGAAACGACAGGACTTTTTTTTGGGATACGACAATCTTATTTCCGATCCACTAATCCTTCTTTACTGCATCCGTCACTCCCAAACATTGACGAATTCACACGGAAATTGCGTCGCTATGAAATACGAGTACTATGTGTTCTAAGACATTTCCTTCTAAATCGAGTAACGTTTCTATGGAAACGACAGGATTTTCTTTTGGGATACCACAATAACATTTCCGATACACTAATCCTTCTTTACTGCATCCCTCACTCCCACACATTGACGAATTCACACGGAAATTGCATCGCAATGAAATACGAGTACTATGTGTTCTAAGACATTTCCTTCTAAATCGAGTAACGTTTCTATGGAAACGACAGGATTTTCTTTTGGGATACGACAATCACATTTCCGATCTACTAATCCTTCTTTACTGCATCCCTCACTCCCAAACATTGACGAATTCACACGGAAATTGCGTCGCTATGAAATACTATGTGTTCTATCACATTTCCTTCTAAATCGAGTAACGTTTCTATGGAAACGACAGGATTTTCTTTTGGGATACGACAATCTCATTTCCGATCCACTAATCCTTCTTTACTGCATCCCTCACTCCCACACATTGACGAATTCACACGGAAATTCCGTCGCTATGAAATACGAGTACTATGTGTTCTAAGACATTTCCTTCTCAATCGAGTAACGTTTCTATGGAAACGACAGGATTTTCTTTTGGGATACGACAATCTCAATTCCGATCCACTAATCCTTCTTTACTGCATCCCTCACTCCCACACATTGACGAATTCACACGGAAATTGCGTCGCTATGTAATACGAGTACTATGTGTTCTAAGACATTTCCTCCTAAATCGAGTAACGTTTCTATGGAAACGACAGGATTTTCTTTTGGGATACGACAATCACATTTCCGATCCACTAATCCTTCTTTACTGCATCCCTCACTCCCACACATTGACGAATTCACACGGAAATTGCGTCGCAATGAAATACGAGCACTATGTCTTCTAAGACATTTCCTTCTAAATCGAGTAACGTTTCTATGGAAACGACAGGATTTTCTTTTGGGATACGACAATCACATTTCCGATCTACTAATCCTTCTTTACTGCATCCCTCACTCCCAAACATTGACGAATTCACACGGAAATTGCGTCGCTATGAAATACTATGTGTTCTAAGACATTTATTTCTAAATCGAGTAACGTTTCTATGGAAACGACAGGATTTTCTTTTGGGATACGACAATCTCATTTCCGATCCACTAATCCTTCTTTACTGCATCCCTCACTCCCACACATTGACGAATTCACACGGAAATTGCGTCGCTATGAAATACGAGTACTATGTGTTCTAAGACATTTCCTTCTAAATCGAGTAACGTTTCTATGGAATCGACAGGATTTTCTTTTGGGATACGACAATCACATTTCCGATCCACTAATCCTTCTTTACTGCATCCCTCACTCCCACACATTGACGAATTCACACGGAAATTCCGTCGCTATGAAATACGAGTACTATGTGTTCTAAGACATTTCTTTCTAAATCGAGTAACGTTTCCATGGAAACGACAGGATTTTCTTTTGGGATACGACAATCTCATTTCCGATCCACTAATCCTTCTTTACTGCATCCCTCACTCCCACACATTGACGAATTCACACGGAAATTGCGTCGCTATGAAATACGAGTACTATGTGTTCTAAGACATTTCCTTCTAAATCGAGTAACGATTCTATGGAAACGACAGGATTTTCTTTTGGGATACGACAATCACATTTTCGATCCACTAATCCTTCTTTACTGCATCCCTCACTCCCACACATTGACGAATTCACACGGAAATTGCGTCGCTATGAAATACGAGTACTATGTGTTCTAAGACATTTCCTTCTAAATCGAGTAACGTTTCTATGGAAACGACAGGATTTTCTTTTGGGATACGACAATCTCATTTCCGATCCACTAATCCTTCTTTACTGCATCCCTCACTCCCACACATTGACGAATTCACACGGAAATTGCGTCGCTATGAAATACGAGTACTATGTGTTCTAAGACATTTCCTTCTAAATAGAGTAACGTTTCTATGGAAACGACAGGATTTTCTTTTGGGATACGACAATCACATTTCCGATCCACTAATCCTTCTTTACTGCATCCCTTACTCCCACACATTGACGAATTCACACAGAAATTGCGTCGCAATGAAATACGAGTACTATGTGTTCTAAGACATTTCCTTCTAAATCGAGTAAGGTTTCTATGGAAACGACAGGATTCTCTTTTGGGATACGACAATCACATTTCCGATCTACTAATCCTTCTTTACTGCATCCCTCACTCCCAAACTTTGACGAATTCACACGGAAATTGCGTCGCTATGAAATACTATGTGTTCTAAGACACTTATTTCTAAATCGAGTAACGTTACTATGGAAACGACAGGATTTTCTTTTGGGATACGACAATCTCATTTCCGATCCACTAATCCATCTTTACTGCATCCCTCACTCCCACACATTGACGAATTCACACGGAAATTGCGTCGCTATGAAATACGAGTATTATGTGTTCTAAGAGATTTCCTTCTAAATCGAGTAACGTTTCTATGGAAACGACAATATTTTCTTTTGGGATACGACAATCACATTTCCGATCCACTAATCCTCCTTTACTGCATCCCTCACTCCCACACATTGACGAATTCACACGGAAATTGCGTCGCAATGAAATACGAGTACTATGTGTTCTAAGACATTTCCTTCTAAATCGAGTAACGTTTCTATGGAAACGACAGGATTTTCTTTTGGGATACGACAATCACATTTCCGATCTACTAATCCTTCTTTACTGCATCCCTCACTCCCACACATTGACGAATTCACACGGAAATTGCGTCGCAATGAAATACGAGTACTATGTGTTCTAAGACATTTCCTTCTAAATCGAGTAACGTTTCCATGGAAACGACAGGATTTTCTTTTGGGATACTACAATCACATTTCCGATCCACTAATTATTCTTTACTGCATCCCTCACTCCCACACATTGACGAATTCACACGGAAATTGCGTCCCTATGAAATACGAGTGCTATGTGTTCTAAGACATTTCCTTCTAAATCGAGTAACGTTTCTATGGAAACGACAGGATTTTCTTTTGGGATACGACAATCATATTTCCGATCCACTAATCCTTCTTTACTGCATCCCTCACTCCCACACATTGACGAATTCACACGGAAATTGCGTCGCTATGAAATACGAGTACTATGTGTTCTAAAACATTTCCTTCTAAATCGAGTAACGTTTCTCTGGAAACGACAGGATTTTCTTTTGGGATACGACAATCACATTTCCGATCTACTAATCCTTCTTTACTGCATCCCTCACTCTCAAACATTGACGAATTCACACGGAAATTGCGTCGCTATGAAATACTATGTGTTCTAAGACATGTATTTCTAAATCGAGTAACGTTTCTATGGAAACGACAGGATTTTCTTTTGGGATACGACAATCTCATTTCCGATCCACTAATCCTTCTTTACTGCATCCCTCACTCCCACACATTGACGAATTCACACGGAAATTGCGTCGCAATGAAATACGAGTACTATGTGTTCTAAGACATTTCCTTCTAAATCGAGTAACGTTTCTATGGAAACGACAGGATTTTCTTTTGGGATACGACAATCTCAATTTCCGATCCACTAATCCTTCTTTACTGCATCCCTCACTCCCACACATTGACGAATTCACACGGAAATTCCGTCGCTATGAAATACGAGTACTATGTGTTCTAAGACATTTCCTTCTAAATCGAGTAACGTTTCTATGGAAACGACAGGATTTTCTTTTGGAATACGACAATCTCATTTCCGATCCACTAATCCTTCTTTACTGCATCCCTCACTCCCACACATTGAAGAATTCACACGGAAATTGCGTCGCTATGAAATACGAGTACTATGTGTTCTAAGACATTTCCTTCTAAATCGAGTATCGTTTCTATGGAAACGACAGGATTTTCTTCTGGGATACGACAATCACATTTCCGATCCACTAATCCTTCTTTACTGCATCCCTTACTCCCACACATTGACGAATTCACACAGAAATTGCGTCGCAATGAAATACGAGTACTATGTGTTCTAAGACATTTCCTTCTAAATCGAGTAAGGTTTCTATGGAAACGACAGGATTCTCTTTTGGGATACGACAATCACATTTCCGATCTACTAATCCTTCTTTACTGCATCCCTCACTCCCAAACTTTGACGAATTCACACGGAAATTGCGTCGCTATGAAATACTATGTGTTCTAAGACACTTATTTCTAAATCGAGTAACGTTTCTATGGAAACGACAGGATTTTCTTTTGGGATACGACAATCTCATTTCCGATCCACTAATCCATCTTTACTGCATCCCTCACTCCCACACATTGACGAATTCACACGGAAATTGCGTCGCTATGAAATACGAGTATTATGTGTTCTAAGAGATTTCCTTCTAAATCGAGTAACGTTTCTATGGAAACGACAGGATTTTCTTTTGGGATACGACAATTACATTTCCGATCCACTAATCCTTCTTTACTGCATCCCTCACTCCCACACATTGACGAATTCACACGGAAATTGCGTCCCTATGAAATACGAGTGCTATGTGTTCTAAGACATTTCCTTCTAAATCGAGTAACGTTTCTATGGAAACGACAGGATTTTCTTTTGGGATACGACAATCACATTTCCGATCCACTAATCCTTCTTTACTGCATCCCTTACTCCCACACATTGACGAATTCACACAGAAATTGCGTCGCAATGAAATACGAGTACTATGTGTTCTAAGACACTTCCTTCTAAATCGAGTAAGGTTTCTATGGAAACGACAGGATTCTCTTTTGGGATACGACAATCACATTTCCGATCTACTAATCCTTCTTTACTGCATCCCTCACTCCCAAACTTTGACGAATTCACACGGAAATTGCGTCGCTATGAAATACTATGTGTTCTAAGACACTTATTTCTAAATCGAGTAACGTTACTATGGAAACGACAGGATTTTCTTTTGGGATACGACAATCTCATTTCCGATCCACTAATCCATCTTTACTGCATCCCTCACTCCCACACATTGACGAATTCACACGGAAATTGCGTCGCTATGAAATGCGAGTATTATGTGTTCTAAGAGATTTCCTTCTAAATCGAGTAACGTTTCTATGGAAACGACAATATTTTCTTTTGGGATACGACAATCACATTTCCGATCCACTAATCCTCCTTTACTGCATCCCTCACTCCCACACATTGACGAATTCACACGGAAATTGCGTCGCAATGAAATACGAGTACTATGTGTTCTAAGACATTTCCTTCTAAATCGAGTAACGTTTCTATGGAAACGACAGGATTTTCTTTTGGGATACGACAATCACATTTCCGATCTACTAATCCTTCTTTACTGCATCCCTCACTCCCACACATTGACGAATTCACACGGAAATTGCGTCGCAATGAAATACGAGTACTATGTGTTCTAAGACATTTCCTTCTAAATCGAGTAACGTTTCCATGGAAACGACAGGATTTTCTTTTGGGATACTACAATCACATTTCCGATCCACTAATTATTCTTTACTGCATCCCTCACTCCCACACATTGACGAATTCACACGGAAATTGCGTCCCTATGAAATACGAGTGCTATGTGTTCTAAGACATTTCCTTCTAAACCGAGTAACGTTTCTATGGAAACGACAGGATTTTCTTTTGGGATACGACAATCATATTTCCGATCCACTAATCCTTCTTTACTGCATCCCTCACTCCCACACATTGACGAATTCACACGGAAATTGCGTCGCTATGAAATACGAGTACTATGTGTTCTAAAACATTTCCTTCTAAATCGAGTAACGTTTCTCTGGAAACGACAGGATTTTCTTTTGGGATACGACAATCACATTTCCGATCTACTAATCCTTCTTTACTGCATCCCTCACTCTCAAACATTGACGAATTCACACGGAAATTGCGTCGCTATGAAATACTATGTGTTCTAAGACATTTATTTCTAAATCGAGTAACGTTTCTATGGAAACGACAGGATTTTCTTTTGGGATACGACAATCTCATTTCCGATCCACTAATCCTTCTTTACTGCATCCCTCACTCCCACACATTGACGAATTCACACGGAAATTGCGTCGCAATGAAATACGAGTACTATGTGTTCTAAGACATTTCCTTCTAAATCGAGTAACGTTTCTATGGAAACGACAGGATTTTCTTTTGGGATACGACAATCTCAATTTCCGATCCACTAATCCTTCTTTACTGCATCCCTCACTCCCACACATTGACGAATTCACACGGAAATTCCGTCGCTATGAAATACGAGTACTATGTGTTCTAAGACATTTCCTTCTAAATCGAGTAACGTTTCTATGGAAACGACAGGATTTTCTTTTGGAATACGACAATCTCATTTCCGATCCACTAATCCTTCTTTACTGCATCCCTCACTCCCACACATTGAAGAATTCACACGGAAATTGCGTCGCTATGAAATACGAGTACTATGTGTTCTAAGACATTTCCTTCTAAATCGAGTATCGTTTCTATGGAAACGACAGGATTTTCTTCTGGGATACGACAATCACATTTCCGATCCACTAATCCTTCTTTACTGCATCCCTTACTCCCACACATTGACGAATTCACACAGAAATTGCGTCGCAATGAAATACGAGTACTATGTGTTCTAAGACATTTCCTTCTAAATCGAGTAAGGTTTCTATGGAAACGACAGGATTCTCTTTTGGGATACGACAATCACATTTCCGATCTACTAATCCTTCTTTACTGCATCCCTCACTCCCAAACTTTGACGAATTCACACGGAAATTGCGTCGCTATGAAATACTATGTGTTCTAAGACACTTATTTCTAAATCGAGTAACGTTTCTATGGAAACGACAGGATTTTCTTTTGGGATACGACAATCTCATTTCCGATCCACTAATCCATCTTTACTGCATCCCTCACTCCCACACATTGACGAATTCACACGGAAATTGCGTCGCTATGAAATACGAGTATTATGTGTTCTAAGAGATTTCCTTCTAAATCGAGTAACGTTTCTATGGAAACGACAGGATTTTCTTTTGGGATACGACAATTACATTTCCGATCCACTAATCCTTCTTTACTGCATCCCTCACTCCCACACATTGACGAATTCACACGGAAATTGCGTCCCTATGAAATACGAGTGCTATGTGTTCTAAGACATTTCCTTCTAAATCGAGTAACGTTTCTATGGAAACGACAGGATTTTCTTTTGGGATACGACAATCATATTTCCGATCCACTAATCCTTCTTTACTGCATCCCTCACTCCCACACATTGACGAATTCACACGGAAATTGCGTCGCTATGAAATACGAGTACTATGTGTTCTAAAACATTTCCTTCTAAATCGAGTAACGTTTCTCTGGAAACGACAGGATTTTCTTTTGGGATACGACAATCACATTTCCGATCTACTAATCCTTCTTTACTGCATCCCTCACTCCCAAACAATGACGAATTCACACGGAAATTGCGTCGCTATGAAATACTATGTGTTCTAAGACATTTATTTCTAAATCGAGTAACGTTCCTATGGAAACGACAGGATTTTCTTTTGGGATACGACAATCGCATTTCCGATCCACTAATCCTTCTTTACTGCATCCCTCACTCCCACACATTGACGAATTCACACGGAAATTGCGTCGCAATGAAATACGAGTACTATGTGTTCTAAGACATTTCCTTCTAAATCGAGTAACGTTTCTATGGAAACGACAGGATTTTCTTTTGGGATACGACAATCTCAATTTCCGATCCACTAATCCTTCTTTACTGCATCCCTCACTCCCACACATTGACGAATTCACACGGAAATTCCGTCGCTATGAAATACGAGTACTATGTGTTCTAAGACATTTCCTTCTAAATCGAGTAACGTTCCTATGGAAACGACAGGGTTTTCTTTTGGGAAACGACAATCTCATTTCCGATCCACTAATCCTTCTTTACTGCATCCCTCACTCCCACACATTGACGAATTCACACGGAAATTGCGTCGCTATGAAATACGAGTACTATGTGTTCTAAGACATTTCCTTCTAAATCGAGTAACGTTTCTATGGAAACGACAGGATTTTCTTTTGGGATACGACAATCACATTTCCGATCCACTAATCCTTCTTTACTGCATCCCTCACTCCCACACATTGACGAATTCACACGGAAATTGCGTCGCAATGAAATACGAGTACTATGTGTTCTAAGACATTTCCTTCTAAATCGAGTAACGTTTCTATGGAAACGACAGGATTTTCTTTTGGGATACGACAATCACATTTCCGATCTACTAATCCTTCTTTACTGCATCCCTCACTCCCAAACATTGACGAATTCACACGGAAATTGCATGGCTATGAAATATTATGTGTTCTAAGACATTTATTTCTAAATCGAGTAACGTTTCTATGGAAACGACAGGATTTTCTTTTGGGATACGACAATCTCATTTCCGATCCACTAATCCTTCTTTACTGCATCCCTCACTCCCACACATTGACGAATTCACACGGAAATTGCGTCGCTATGAAATACGAGTACTATGTGTTCTAAGACATTTCCTTCTAAATCGAGTATCGTTTCTATGGAAACGACAGGATTTTCTTTTGGGATACGACAATCACATTTCCGATCCACTAATCCTTCTTTACTGCATCCCTTACTCCCACACATTGACGAATTCACACAGAAATTGCGTCGCAATGAAATACGAGTACTATGTGTTCTAAGACATTTCCTTCTAAATCGAGTAAGGTTTCTATGGAAACGACAGGATTCTCTTTTGGGATACGACAATCACATTTCCGATCTACTAATCCTTCTTTACTGCATCCCTCACTCCCAAACTTTGACGAATTCACACGGAAATTGCGTCGCTATGAAATACTATGTGTTCTAAGACACTTATTTCTAAATCGAGTAACGTTTCTATGGAAACGACAGGATTTTCTTTTGGGATACGACAATCTCATTTCCGATCCACTAATCCATCTTTACTGCATCCCTCACTCCCACACATTGACGAATTCACACGGAAATTGCGTCGCTATGAAATACGAGTATTATGTGTTCTAAGAGATTTCCTTCTAAATCGAGTAACGTTTCTATGGAAACGACAGGATTTTCTTTTGGGATACGACAATCACATTTCCGATCCACTAATCCTTCTTTACTGCATCCCTCACTCCCACACATTGACGAATTCACACGGAAATTGCGTCCCTATGAAATACGAGTGCTATGTGTTCTAAGACATTTCCTTCTAAATCGAGTAACGTTTCTATGGAAACGACAGGATTTTCTTTTGGGATACGACAATCATATTTCCGATCCACTAATCCTTCTTTACTGCATCCCTCACTCCCACACATTGACGAATTCACACGGAAATTGCGTCGCTATGAATTACTATGGGTTCTATGACTTCTCCTTCTAAATCAAGTAATGTTTCTATGGAAACGACAGGACTTTTTTTTGGGATACGTCAATCTTATTTCCGATCCACTAATCCTTCTTTACTGCATCCCTCACTCCCACACATTGAAGAATTCACACGGAAATTGCGTCGCTATGAAATACGAGTACTATGTGTTCCAAGACATTTCCTTCTAAATCGAGTAACGTTTCTATGGAAACGACAGGATTTTCTTTTGGGATACGACAATCTCATTTCCGATCCACTAATCCTTCTTTACTGCATCCCTCACTCCCAAACATTGACGAATTCACACGGAAATTGCGTCGCTATGAAATACGAGTACTATGTGTTCTAAGACATTTCCTTCTAAATCGAGTAACGTTTCTATGGAAACGACAGGATTTTCTTTTGGGATACGACAATCACATTTCCGATCCACTAATCCTTCTTTACTGCATCCCTCACTCCCACACATTGACGAATTCACACGGAAATTGCGTCGCAATGAAATACGAGTACTATGTGTTCTAAGACATTTGCTTCTAAATCGAGTAACGTTTCTATGGAAACGACAGGATTTTCTTTTGGGATACGACAATCACATTTCCGATCTACTAATCCTTCTTTACTGCATCCCTCACTCCCAAACATTGACGAATTCACACGGAAATTGCGTCGCTATGAAATACTATGTGTTCAAAGACATTTATTTCTAAATCGAGTAACATTTCTATGGAAACGACAGGATTTTTTTTTGGGATACGACAATCTCATTTCCGATCCACTAATCCTTCTTTACTGCATCCCTCACTCCCACACATTGACGAATTCACACGGAAATTGCGTCGCTATGAAATACGAGTACTATGTGTTCTAAGACATTTCCTTCTAAATCAAGTAACGTTTCTATGGAAACGACAGGATTTTCTTTTGGGATACGACAATCACATTTCCGATCCACTAATCCTTCTTTACTGCATCCCTCACTCCCACACATTGACGAATTCACACGGAAATTGCGTCGCTATGAGTTACTATGGGTTCTATGACTTCTCCTTCTAAATCAAGTAATGTTTCTATGGAAACGACAGAACTTTTTTTTGGGACACGACAATCTTATTTCCGATCCACTAATCCTTCTTTACTGCATCCCTCACTCCCACACATTGACGAATTCACACGGATATTGCGTCGCTATGAAATACGAATACTATGTGTTCTAAGACATTTCCTTCTAAATCGAGTAACGTTTCTATGGAAACGACAGGATTTTCTTTTGGGATACGACAATCACATTTCCGATCCACTAATCCTTCTTTACTGCATCCCTCACTCCCACACATTGACGAATTCACACGGAAATTGCGTCGCTATGAAATACGAGTACTATGTGTTCTAAGACATTTCCTTCTAAATCGAGTAACGTTTCTATGGAAACGACAGGATTTTCTTTTGGGATACGACAATCTCATTTCCGATCCACTAATCCTTCTTTACTGCATCCCTCACTCCCAAACATTGACGAATTCACACGGAAATTGCGTCGCTATGAAATACGAGTACTATGTGTTCTAAGGCATTTCCTTCTAAATCGAGTAACGTTTCTATGGAAACGACAGGATTTTCTTTTGGGATACGACAATCACATTTCCGATCCACTAATCCTTCTTTACTGCATCCCTCACTCCCACACATTGACGAATTCACACGGAAATTGCGTCGCAATGAAATACGAGTACTATGTGTTCTAAGACATTTCCTTCTAAATCGAGTAACGTTTCTATGGAAACGACAGGATTTTCTTTTGGGATAAGACAATCACATTTCCGATCTACTAATCCTTCTTTACTGCATCCCTCACTCCCAAACATTGACGAATTCACACGGAAATTGCGTCGCTATGAAATACTATGTGTTCTAAGACATTTATTTCTAAATCGAGTAACGTTTCTATGGAATCGACAGGATTTTTTTTTGGGATACGACAATCTCATTTCCGATCCACTAATCCTTCTTTACTGCATCCCTCACTCCCACACACTGACGAATTCACACGGAAATTGCGTCGCTATGAAATACGAGTACTATGTGTTCTAAGACATTTCCTTCTAAATCAAGTAACGTTTCTATGGAAACGACAGGATTTTCTTTTGGGATACGACAATCACATTTCCGATCCACTAATCCTTCTTTACTGCATCCCTCACTCCCACACATTGACGAATTCACACGGAAATTGCGTCGCTATGAATTACTATGGGTTCTATGACTTCTCCTTCTAAATCAAGTAATGTTTCTATGGAAACGACAGGACTTTTTTTTGGGATACGACAATCTTATTTCCGATCCACTAATCCTTCTTTACTGCATCCCTCACTCCCACACATTGACGAATTCACACGGATATTGCGTCACTATGAAATACGAGTACTATGTGTTCTAAGACATTTCCTTCTAAATCGAGTAACGTTTCTATGGAAACGACAGGATTTTCTTTTGGGATACGACAATCTCATTTCCGATCCACTAATCCTTCTTTACTGCATCCCTCACTCCCAGACATTGACGAATTCACACGGAAACTGCATCGCTATGAAATACGAGTACTATTTGTTCTAAGACATTTCCTTCTAAATCGAGTAACGTTTCTATGGAAACGACAGGATTTTCTTTTGGGATACGACAATCTCATTTCCGATCCACTAATCCTTCTTTACTGCATCCCTCACTCCCACACATTGACGAATTCACACGGAAATTGTGTCGCAATGAAATACGAGTACTATGTGTTCTAAGACATTTCCTTCTAAATCGAGTAACGTTTCTATGGAAACGACAGGATTTTCTTTTGGGATACGACAATCACATTTCCGATCTACTAATCCTTCTTTACTGCATCCCTCACTCCCAAACATTGACGAATTCACACGGAAATTGCGTCGCTATGAAATACTATGTGTTCTAAGACATTTCCTTCTAAATCGAGTAACGTTTCTATGGAAACGACAGGATTTTCTTTTGGGATACGACAATCTCACTTCCGATCCACTAATCCTTCTTTACTGCATCCCTCACTCCCACACATTGACGAATTCACACGGAAATTGCGTCGCTATGAAATACGAGTACTATGTGTTCTAAGACATTTCCTTCTAAATCGAGTAACGTTTCTATGGAAACGACAGGATTTTCTTTTGGGATACGACAATCACATTTCCGATCCACTAATCCTTCTTTACTGCATCCCTCACTCCCTCACATTGACGAATTCACACGGAAATTCCGTCGCTATGAAATACGAGTACTATGTGTTCTAAGACATTTCCTTCTAAATCGAGTAACGTATCCACGGAAACGACAGGATTTTCTTTTGGGATACGACAACCTATTTCCGATCCACTAATCCTTCTTTACTGCATCCCTCACTCCCACACATTGACGAATTCACACGGAAATTGCGTCGCTATGAAATACGAGTACTATGTGTTCTAAGACATTTCCTTCTAAATCGAGTAACGTTTCTATGGAAACGACAGGATTTTCTTTTGGGATACGACAATCACATTTCCGATCCACTAATCCTTCTTTACTGCATCCCTCACTCCCACACATTGACGAATTCACACGGAAATTGCGTCGCTATGAAATACGAGTACTATGTGTTCTAAGACATTTCCTTCTAAATCGAGTAACGTTTCTATGGAAACGACAGGATTTTCTTTTGGGATACGACAATCTCATTTCCGATCCACTAATTCTTCTTTACTGCATCCCTCACTCCACACATTGACGAATTCACACGGAAATTGCGTCGCTATGAAATACGAGTACTGTGTGTTCTAAGACATTTCCTTCTAAATCGAGTAACGTTTCTATGGAAACGACAGGATTTTCTTTTGGGATACGACAATCACATTTCCGATCCACTAATCCTTCTTTACTGCATCCCTCACTCCCACACATTGACGAATTCACACAGAAATTGCGTCGCAATGAAATACGAGTACTATGTGTTCTAAGACATTTCCTTCTATATCGAGTAACGTTTCTATGGAAACGACAGGATTTTCTTTTGGGATACGAGAATCACATTTCCGATCTACTAATCCTTCTTTACTGCATCCCTCACTCCCAAACTTTGACGAATTCACACGGAAATTGCGTCGCTATGAAATACTATGTGTTCTAAGACATTTATTTCTAAATCGAGTAACGTTTCTATGGAAACGACAGGATTTTCTTTTGGGATACGACAATCTCATTTCCGATCCACTAATCCATCTTTACTGCATCCCACACTCCCACACATTGACGAATTCACACGGACATTGCGTCGCTATGAAATACGAGTATTATGTGTTATAAGACATTTCCTTCTATTTCGAGTAACGTTTCTATGGAAACGACAGGATTTTCTTTTGGGATACGACAATCACATTTCTGATCCACTAATCCTTCTTTACTGCATCCCTCACTCCCACACATTGACGAATTCACACGGAAATTGCGTCGCAATGAAATACGAGTACTATGTGTTCTAAGACATTTCCTTCTAAATCGAGTAACGTTTCTATGGAAACGACAGGATTTTCTTTTGGGATACGACAATCACATTTCCGATCCACTAATCCTTCTTTACTGCATCCCTCACTCCCACACATTGACGAATTCACACGGAAATTGCGTCGCAATGAAATACGAGTACTATGTGTTCTAAGACATTTCCTTCTAAATCGAGTAACGTTTCTATGGAAACGACAGGATTTTCTTTTGGGATACGACAATCACATTTCCGATCTACTAATCCTTCTTTACTGCATCCCTCACTCCCAAACATTGACGAATTCACACGGAAATTGCGTCGCTATGAAATACTATGTGTTCTAAGACATTTATTTCTAAATCGAGTAACATTTCTATGGAAACGACAGGATTTTTTTTTGGGATACGACAATCTCATTTCCGATCCACTAATCCTTCTTTACTGCATCCCTCACTCCCACAAATTGACGAATTCACACGGAAATTGCGTCGCTATGAAATACGAGTACTATGTGTTCTAAGACTCTTCCTTCTAAATCAAGTAACGTTTCTATGGAAACGACAGGATTTTCTTTTGGGATACGACAATCACATTTCCGATCCACTAATCCTTCTTTACTGCATCGCTCACTCCCACACATTGACGAATTCACACGGAAATTGCGTCGCTATGAAATACGAGTACTATGTGTTCTAAGACATTTCCTTCTAAATCGAGTAACGTTTCTATGGAAACGACAGGATTTTCTTTTGGGATACGACAATCTCATTTCCGATCAACTAATCCTTCTTTACTGCATCCCTCACTCCCAAACATTGACGAATTCACACGGAAATTGCGTCGCTATGAAATACGAGTACTATGTGTTCTAAGACATTTCCTTCTAAATCGAGTAACGTTTCTATGGAAACGACAGGATTTTCTTTTGGGATACGACAATCACATTTCCGATCCACTAATCCTTCTTTACTGCATCCCTCA
Organism: Schistocerca piceifrons; assembly: GCF_021461385.2. Classification (NCBI taxonomy): domain Eukaryota; kingdom Metazoa; phylum Arthropoda; class Insecta; order Orthoptera; family Acrididae; genus Schistocerca; species Schistocerca piceifrons. The sequence continues at coordinate 663,736 of NW_025728265.1, forward strand.
CTCCCACACATTGACGAATTCACACGGAAATTGCGTCGCAATGAAATACGAGTACTATGTGTTCTAAGACATTTCCATCTAAATCGAGTAACGTTTCTATGGAAACGACAGGATTTTCTTTTGGGATACGACAATCACATTTCCGATCTACTAATCCTTCTTTACTGCATCCCTCACTCCCAAACATTGACGAATTCACACGGAAATTGCGTCGCTATGAAATACTATGTGTTCTAAGACATTTATTTCTAAATCGAGTAACGTTTCTATGGAATCGACAGGATTTTTTTTTGGGATACGACAATCTCATTTCCGATCCACTAATCCTTCTTTACTGCATCCCTCACTCCACACATTGACGAATTCACACGGAAATTGCGTCGCTATGAAATACGAGTACTGTGTGTTCTAAGACATTTCCTTCTAAATCGAGTAACGTTTCTATGGAAACGACAGGATTTTCTTTTGGGATACGACAATCACATTTCCGATCCACTAATCCTTCTTTACTGCATCCCTCACTCCCACACATTGACGAATTCACACAGAAATTGCGTCGCAATGAAATACGAGTACTATGTGTTCTAAGACATTTCCTTCTATATCGAGTAACGTTTCTATGGAAACGACAGGATTTTCTTTTGGGATACGAGAATCACATTTCCGATCTACTAATCCTTCTTTACTGCATCCCTCACTCCCAAACTTTGACGAATTCACACGGAAATTGCGTCGCTATGAAATACTATGTGTTCTAAGACATTTATTTCTAAATCGAGTAACGTTTCTATGGAAACGACAGGATTTTCTTTTGGGATACGACAATCTCATTTCCGATCCACTAATCCATCTTTACTGCATCCCACACTCCCACACATTGACGAATTCACACGGACATTGCGTCGCTATGAAATACGAGTATTATGTGTTATAAGACATTTCCTTCTATTTCGAGTAACGTTTCTATGGAAACGACAGGATTTTCTTTTGGGATACGACAATCACATTTCTGATCCACTAATCCTTCTTTACTGCATCCCTCACTCCCACACATTGACGAATTCACACGGAAATTGCGTCGCAATGAAATACGAGTACTATGTGTTCTAAGACATTTCCTTCTAAATCGAGTAACGTTTCTATGGAAACGACAGGATTTTCTTTTGGGATACGACAATCACATTTCCGATCCACTAATCCTTCTTTACTGCATCCCTCACTCCCACACATTGACGAATTCACACGGAAATTGCGTCGCAATGAAATACGAGTACTATGTGTTCTAAGACATTTCCTTCTAAATCGAGTAACGTTTCTATGGAAACGACAGGATTTTCTTTTGGGATACGACAATCACATTTCCGATCTACTAATTCTTCTTTACTGCATCCCTCACTCCCAAACATTGACGAATTCACACGGAAATTGCGTCGCTATGAAATACTATGTGTTCTAAGACATTTATTTCTAAATCGAGTAACATTTCTATGGAAACGACAGGATTTTTTTTTGGGATACGACAATCTCATTTCCGATCCAATAATCCTTCTTTACTGCATCCCTCACTCCCACAAATTGACGAATTCACACGGAAATTGCGTCGCTATGAAATACGAGTACTATGTGTTCTAAGACTCTTCCTTCTAAATCAAGTAACGTTTCTATGGAAACGACAGGATTTTCTTTTGGGATACGACAATCACATTTCCGATCCACTAATCCTTCTTTACTGCATCGCTCACTCCCACACATTGACGAATTCACACGGAAATTGCGTCGCTATGAAATACGAGTACTATGTGTTCTAAGACATTTCCTTCTAAATCGAGTAACGTTTCTATGGAAACGACAGGATTTTCTTTTGGGATACGACAATCTCATTTCCGATCAACTAATCCTTCTTTACTGCATCCCTCACTCCCAAACATTGACGAATTCACACGGAAATTGCGTCGCTATGAAATACGAGTACTATGTGTTCTAAGACATTTCCTTCTAAATCGAGTAACGTTTCTATGGAAACGACAGGATTTTCTTTTGGGATACGACAATCACATTTCCGATCCACTAATCCTTCTTTACTGCATCCCTCACTCCCACACATTGACGAATTCACACGGAAATTGCGTCGCAATGAAATACGAGTACTATGTGTTCTAAGACATTTCCATCTAAATCGAGTAACGTTTCTATGGAAACGACAGGATTTTCTTTTGGGATACGACAATCACATTTCCGATCTACTAATCCTTCTTTACTGCATCCCTCACTCCCAAACATTGACGAATTCACACGGAAATTGCGTCGCTATGAAATACTATGTGTTCTAAGACATTTATTTCTAAATCGAGTAACGTTTCTATGGAATCGACAGGATTTTTTTTTGGGATACGACAATCTCATTTCCGATCCACTAATCCTTCTTTACTGCATCCCTCACTCCCACACATTGACGAATTCACACGGAAATTGCGTCGCTATGAAATACGAGTACTATGTGTTCTAAGACATTTCCTTCTAAATCAAGTAACGTTTCTATGGAAACGACAGGATTTTCTTTTGGGATACGACAATCACATTTCCGATCCACTAATCCTTCTTTACTGCATCCCTCACTCCCACACATTGACGAATTCACACGGAAATTGCGTCGCTATGAATTACTATGGGTTCTATGACTTCTCCTTCTAAATCAAGTAATGTTTCTATGGAAACGACAGGACTTTTTTTTGGGATACGACAATCTTATTTCCGATCCACTAATCCTTCTTTACTGCATCCCTCACTCCCACACATTGACGAATTCACACGGATATTGCGTCACTATGAAATACGAGTACTATGTGTTCTAAGACATTTCCTTCTAAATCGAGTAACGTTTCTATGGAAACGACAGGATTTTCTTTTGGGATACGACAATCTCATTTCCGATCCACTAATCCTTCTTTACTGCATCCCTCACTCCCAAACAATGACGAATTCACACGGAAATTGCATCGCTATGAAATACGAGTACTATGTGTTCTAAGACATTTCCTTCTAAATCGAGTAACGTTTCTATGGAAACGACAGGATTTTCTTTTGGGATACTACAATCTCATTTCCGATCCACTAATCCTTCTTTACTGCATCCCTCACTCCCACACATTGACGAATTCACACGGAAATTGCGTCGCAATGAAATACGAGTACTATGTGTTCTAAGACATTTCCTTCTAAATCGAGTAACGTTTCTATGGAAACGACAGGATTTTCTTTTGGGATACGACAATCACATTTCCGATCTACTAATCCTTCTTTACTGCATCCCTCACTCCCAAACATTGACGAATTCACACGGAAATTGCGTCGCTATGAAATACTATGTGTTCTAAGACATTTATTTCTAAATCGAGTAACGTTTCTATGGAATCGACAGGATTTTTTTTTGGGATACGACAATCTCATTTCCGATCCACTAATCCTTCTTTACTGCATCCCTCACTCCCACACATTGACGAATTCACACGGAAATTGCGTCGCTATGAAATACGAGTACTATGTGTTCTAAGACATTTCCTTCTAAATCAAGTAACGTTTCTATGGAAACGACAGGATTTTCTTTTGGGATACGACAATCACATTTCCGATCCACTAATCCTTCTTTACTGCATCCCTCACTCCCACACATTGACGAATTCACACGGAAATTGCGTCGCTATGAATTACTATGGGTTCTATGACTTCTCATTCTAAATCAAGTAATGTTTCTATGGAAACGACAGGACTTTTTTTTGGGATACGACAATCTTATTTCCGATCCACTAATCCTTCTTTACTGCATCCCTCACTCCCACACATTGACGAATTCACACGGATATTGCGTTACTATGAAATACGAGTACTATGTGTTCTAAGACATTTCCTTCTAAATCGAGTAACGTTTCTATGGAAACGACAGGATTTTCTTTTGGGATACGACAATCTCATTTCCGATCCACTAATCCTTCTTTACTGCATCCCTCACTCCCAAACATTGACGAATTCACACGGAAATTGCATCGCTATGAAATACGAGTACTATGTGTTCTAAGACATTTCCTTCTAAATCGAGTAACGTTTCTATGGAAACGACAGGATTTTCTTTTGGGATACTACAATCTCATTTCCGATCCACTAATCCTTCTTTACTGCATCCCTCACTCCCACACATTGACGAATTCACACGGAAATTGCGTCGCAATGAAATACGAGTACTATGTGTTCTAAGACATTTCCTTCTAAATCGAGTAACGTTTCTATGGAAACGACAGGATTTTCTTTTGGGATACGACAATCACATTTCCGATCTACTAATCCTTCTTTACTGCATCCCTCACTCCCAATCATTGACGAATTCACACGGAAATTGCGTCGCTATGAAATACTATGTGTTCTAAGACATTTCCTTCTGAATCGAGTAACGTTTCTATGGAAACGACAGGATTTTCTTTTGGGATACGACAATCTCACTTCCGATCCACTAATCCTTCTTTACTGCATCCCTCACTCCCACACATTGACGAATTCACACGGAAATTGCGTCGCTATGAAATACGAGTACTATGTGTTCTAAGACATTTCCTTCTAAATCGAGTAACGTTTCTATGGAAACGACAGGATTTTCTTTTGGGATACGACAATCACATTTCCGATCCACTAATCCTTCTTTACTGCATCCCTCACTCCCACACATTGACGAATTCACACGGAAATTCCGTCGCTATGAAATACGAGTACTATGTGTTCTAAGACATTTCCTTCTAAATCGAGTAACCTATCCACGGAAACGACAGGATTTTCTTTTGGGATACGACAATCTCATTTCCGATCCACTAATCCTTCTTTACTGCATCCCTCACTCCCACACATTGACGAATTCACACGGAAATTGCGTCGCTATGAAATACGAGTACTATGTGTTCTAAGACATTTCCTTCTAAATCGAGTAACGTTTCTATGGAAACGACAGGATTTTCTTTTGGGATACGACAATCACATTTCCGATCCACTAATCCTTCTTTACTGCATCCCTCACTCCCACACATTGACGAATTCACACGGAAATTGCGTCGCTATGAAATACGAGTACTATGTAGTCTAAGACATTTCCTTCTAAATCGAGTAACGTTTCTATGGAAACGACAGGATTTTCTTTTGGGATACGACAATCTCATTTCCGATCCACTAATCCTTCTTTACTGCATCCCTCACTCCACACATTGACGAATTCACACGGAAATTGCGTCGCTATGAAATACCAGTACTGTGTGTTCTAAGACATTTCCTTCTAAATCGAGTAACGTTTCTATGGAAACGACAGGATTTTCTTTTGGGATACGACAATCACATTTCCGATCCACTAATCCTTCTTTACTGCATCCCTCACTCCCACACATTGACGAATTCACACAGAAATTGCGTCGCAATGAAATACGAGTACTATGTGTTCTAAAACATTTCCTTCTAAATCGAGTAACGTTTCTATGGAAACGACAGGATTTTCTTTTGGGATACGACAATCACATTTCCGATCTACTAATCCTTCTTTACTGCATCCCTCACTCCCAAACTTTGACGAATTCACACGGAAATTGCGTCGCTATGAAATACTATGTGTTCTAAGACATTTATTTCTAAATCGAGTAACGTTTCTATGGAAACGACAGGATTTTCTTTTGGGATACGACAATCTCATTTCCGATCCACTAATCCTTCTTTACTGCATCCCTCACTCCCACACATTGACGAATTCACACGGAAATTGCGTCGCAATGAAATACGAGTACTATGTGTTCTAAGACATTTCCTTCTAAATCGAGTAACGTTTCTATGGAAACGACAGGATTTTCTTTTGGGATACGACAATCACATTTCCGATCTACTAATCCTTCTTTACTGCATCCCTCACTCCCAAACATTGACGAATTCACACGGAAATTGCGTCGCTATGAAATACTATGTGTTCTAAGACATTTCCTTCTAAATCGAGTAACGTTTCTATGGAAACGACAGGATTTTCTTTTGGGATACGACAATCTCACTTCCGATCCACTAATCCTTCTTTACTGCATCCCTCACTCCCACACATTGACGAATTCACACGGAAATTGCGTCGCTATGAAATACGAGTACTATGTGTTCTAAGACATTTCCTTCTAAATCGAGTAACGTTTCTATGGAAACGACAGGATTTTCTTTTGGGATACGACAATCACATTTCCGATCAACTAATCCTTGTTTACTGCATCCCTCACTCCCACACATTGACGAATTCACACGGAAATTCCGTCGCTATGAAATACGAGTGCTATGTGTTCTAAGACATTTCCTTCTAAATCGAGTAACCTATCCACGGAAACGACAGGATTTTCTTTTGGGATACGACAATCTCATTTCCGATCCACTAATCCTTCTTTACTGCATCCCTCACTCCCACACATTGACGAATTCACACGGAAATTGCGTCGCTATGAAATACGAGTACTATGTGTTCTAAGACATTTCCTTCTAAATCGAGTAACGTTTCTATGGAAACGACAGGATTTTCTTTTGGGATACGACAATCACATTTCCGATCCACTAATCCTTCTTTACTGCATCCCTCACTCCCACACATTGACGAATTCACACGGAAATTGCGTCGCAATGAAATACGAGTACTATGTAGTCTAAGACATTTCCTTCTAAATCGAGTAACGTTTCTATGGAAACGACAGGATTTTCTTTTGGGATACGACAATCTCATTTCCGATCCACTAATCCTTCTTTACTGCATCCCTCACTCCACACACTGACGAATTCACACGGAAATTGCGTCGCTATGAAATACCAGTACTGTGTGTTCTAAGACATTTCCTTCTAAATCGAGTAACGTTTCTATGGAAACGACAGGATTTTCTTTTGGGATACGACAATCACATTTCCGATCCACTAATCCTTCTTTACTGCATCCCTCACTCCCACACATTGACGAATTCACACAGAAATTGCGTCGCAATGAAATACGAGTACTATGTGTTCTAAAACATTTACTTCTAAATCGAGTAACGTTTCTATGGAAACGACAGGATTTTCTTTTGGGATACGACAATTACATTTCCGATCTACTAATCCTTCTTTACTGCATCCCTCACTCCCAAACTTTGACGAATTCACACGGAAATTGCGTCGCTATGAAATACTATGTGTTCTAAGACATTTATTTCTAAATCGAGTAACGTTTCTATGGAAACGACAGGATTTTCTTTTGGGATACGACAATCTCATTTCCGATCCACTAATCCATCTTTACTGCATCCCACACTCCCACACATTGACGAATTCACACGGACATTGCGTCGCTATGAAATACGAGTATTATGTGTTATAAGACATTTCCTTCTATTTTGAGTAACGTTTCTATGGAAACGACAGGATTTTCTTTTGGGATACGACAATCACATTTCCGATCCACTAATCCTTCTTTACTGCATCCCTCACTCCCACACATTGGCGAATTCACACGGAAATTGCGTCGCAATGAAATACGAGTACTATGTGTTCTAAGACATTTCCTTCTAAATCGAGTAACGTTTCTATGGAAACGACAGGATTTTCTTTTGGGATACGACAATCACATTTCCGATCCACTAATCCTTCTTTACTGCATCCCTCACTCCCACACATTGACGAATTCACACGGAAATTGCGTCGCAATGAAATACGAGTACTATGTGTTCTAAGACATTTCCTTCTAAATCGAGTAACGTTTCTATGGAAACGACAGGATTTTCTTTTGGGATACGACAATCACATTTCCGATCTACTAATCCTTCTTTACTGCATCCCTCACTCCCAAACATTGACGAATTCACACGGAAATTGCGTCGCTATGAAATACTATGTGTTCTAAGACATTTATTTCTAAATCGAGTAACATTTCTATGGAAACGACAGGATTTTTTTTTGGGATACGACAATCTCATTTCCGATCCACTAATCCTTCTTTACTGCATCCCTCACTCCCACACATTGACGAATTCACACGGAAATTGCGTCGCTATGAAATACGAGTACTATGTGTTCTAAGACATTTCCTTCTAAATCAAGTAACGTTTCTATGGAAACGACAGGATTTTCTTTTGGGATACGACAATCACATTTCCGATCCACTAATCCTTCTTTACTGCATCCCTCACTCCCACACATTGACGAATTCACACGGAAATTGCGTCGCTATGAATTGCTATGGGTTCTATGACTTCTCCTTCTAAATCAAGTAATGTTTCTATGGAAACGACAGGACTTTTTTTTGGGATACGACAATCTTATTTCCGATCCACTAATCCTTCTTTACTGCATCCCTCACTCCCACACATTGACGAATTCACACGGATATTGCGTCGCTATGAAATACGAGTACTATGGGTTCTATGACTTCTCCTTCTAAATCAAGTAATGTTTCTATGGAAACGACAGGACTTTTTTTTGGGATACGACAATCTTATTTCCGATCCACTAATCCTTCTTTACTGCATCCCTCACTCCCACACATTGACGAATTCACACGGATATTGCGTCGCTATGAAATACGAGTACTATGTGTTCTAAGACATTTCCTTCTAAATCGAGTAACGTTTCTATGGAAACGACAGGATTTTCTTTTGGGATACGACAATCTCATTTCCGATCCACTAATCCTTCTTTACTGCATCCCTCACTCCCAAACATTGACGAATTCACACGGAAATTGCATCGCTATGAAATACGAGTACTATGTGTTCTAAGACATTTCCTTCTAAATCGAGTAACGTTTCTATGGAAACGACAGGATTTTCTTTTGGGATACGACAATCACATTTCCGATCCACTAATCCTTCTTTACTGCATCCCTCACTCCCACACATTGAAGAATTCACACGGAAATTGCGTCGCTATGAAATACGAGTACTATGTGTTCTAAGACATTTCCTTCTAAATCGAGTAACGTTTCTACGGAAACGACAGGATTTTCTTTTGAGATACGACAATCACATTTCCGATCTACTAATCCTTCTTTACTGCATCCCTCACTCCCAAACACTGACGAATTCACACGGAAATTGCGTCGCTATGAAATACTATGTGTTCTAAGACATTTCCTTCTAAATCGAGTAACGTTTCTATGGAAACGACAGGATTTTCTTTTGGGATACGACAATCACATTTCCGATCCACTAATCCTTCTTTACTGCATCCCTCACTCGCACACATTGACGAATTCACACGGAAATTCCGTCGCTGTGAAATACGAGTACTATGTGTTCTAAGACATTTCCTTCTAAATCGAGTAACGTTTCTATGGAAACGACAGGATTTTCTTTTGGGATACGACAATCACATTTCCGATCCACTAATCCTTCTTTATTGCATCCCTCACTCCCACACATTGACGAATTCACACGGAAATTGCGTCGCTATGAAATACGAGTACTATGTGTTCTAAGACATTTCCTTCTAAATCGAGTAACGTTTCTATGGAAACGACAGGTTTTTCTTTTGGGATACGACAATCCCATTTCCGATCCACTAATCCTTCTTTACTGCATCCCTCACTCCCACACATTGACGAATTTACACGGAAATTGCGTCGCTATGAAATACGAGTACTATGTGTTCTAAGACATTCTTTCTAAATCGAGTAACGTTTCTATGGAAACGACAGGATTTTCTTTTGGGATACGACAATCACATTTCCGATCCACTAATCCTTCTTTACTGCATCCCTCACTCCCACACATTGACGAATTCACACAGAAATTGCGTCGCAATGAAATACGAGTACTATGTGTTCTAAGACATTTCCTTCTAAATCGAGTAACGTTTCTATGGAAACGACAGGATTTTCTTTTGGGATACGACAATCACATTTCCGATCTACTAATCCTTCTTTACTGCATCCCTCACTCCCAAACTTTGACGAATTCACACGGAAATTGCGTCGCTATGAAATACAATGTGTTCGAAGACATTTATTTCTAAATCGAGTACCGTTTCTATGGAAACGACAGGATTTTCTTTTGGGATACGACAATCACATTTCCGATCCACTAATCCTTCTTTACTGCATCCCTCACTCCCACACATTGACGAATTCACACGGAAATTGCGTCGCAATGAAATACGAGTACTATGTGTTCTAAGACATTTCCTTCTAAATCGAGTAACGTTTCTATGGAAACGACAGGATTTTCTTTTGGGATACGACAATCTCATTTCCGATCCACTAATCCTTCTTTACTGCATCCCTCACTCCCACACATTGACGAATTCACACGGAAATTGCGTCGCTATGAAATACGAGTACTATGTGTTCTAAGACATTTCCTTCTACATCGAGTAACGTTTCTATGGAAACGACAGGATTTTCTTTTGGGATACGACAATCACATTTCCGATCCACTAATCCTCCTTTACTGCATCCCTCACTCGCACACATTGACGAATTCACACGGAAATTCCGTCGCTATGAAATACGAGTACTATGTGTTCTAAGACATTTCCTTCTAAATCGAGTAACGTTTCCGCGGAAACGACAGGATTTTCTTTTGGGATACGACAATCTCATTTCCGATCCACTAATCCTTCTTTACTGCATCCCTCACTCCCACACATTGACGAATTCACACGGAAATTGCGTCGCTATGAAATACGAGTACTATGTGTTCTAAGACATTTCCTTCTAAATCGAGTAACGTTTCTATGGAAACGACAGGATTTTCTTTTGGGATACGACAATCACATTTCCGATCCACTAATCCTTCTTTATTGCATCCCTCACTCCCACACATTGACGAATTCACACGGAAATTGCGTCGCTATGAAATACGAGTACTATGTGTTCTAAGACATTTCCTTCTAAATCGAGTAACGTTTCTATGGAAACGACAGGATTTTCTTTTGGGATACGACAATCCCATTTCCGATCCACTAATCCTTCTTTACTGCATCCCTCACTCCCACACATTGACGAATTCACACGGAAATTGCGTCGCTATGAAATACGAGTACTATGTATTCTAAGACATTCTTTCTAAATCGAGTAACGTTTCTATGGAAACGACAGGATTTTCTTTTGGGATACGACAATCACATTTCCGATCCACTAATCCTTCTTTACTGCATCCCTCACTCCCACACATTGACGAATTCACACAGAAATTGCGTCGCAATGAAATACGAGTACTATGTGTTCTAAGACATTTCCTTCTAAATCGAGTAACGTTTCTATGGAAACGACAGGATTTTCTTTTGGGATACGACAATCACATTTCCGATCTACTAATCCTTCTTTACTGCATCCCTCACTCCCAAACTTTGACGAATTCACACGGAAATTGCGTCGCTATGAAATACTATGTGTTCGAAGACATTTATTTCTAAATCGAGTACCGTTTCTATGGAAACGACAGGATTTTCTTTTGGGATACGACAATCACATTTCCGATCCACTAATCCTTCTTTACTGCATCCCTCACTCCCACACATTGACGAATTCACACGGAAATTGCGTCGCAATGAAATACGAGTACTATGTGTTCTAAGACATTTCCTTCTAAATCGAGTAACGTTTCTATGGAAACGACAGGATTTTCTTTTGGGATACGACAATCACATTTCCGATCCACTAATCCTTCTTTACTGCATCCCTCACCCCCACACATTGACGAATTCACACGGAAATTGCGTCGCAATGAAATACGAGTACTATGTGTTCTAAGACATTTCCTTCTAAATCGAGTCACGTTTCTATGGAAACGACAGGATTTTCTTTTGGGATACGACAAACACATTTCCGATCCACTAATCCTTCTTTACTGCATCCCTCACTCCCACAGATTGACGAATTCACACGGAAATTGCGTCGCTATGAAATACGAGTACTATGTGTTCTAAGACATTTCTATCTAAATCGAGTAACGTTTCTATGGAAACGACAGGATTTTCTTTTGGGATACGACAATCACATTTCCGATCCACTAATCCTTCTTTACTGCATCCCTCACTCCCACACATTGACGAATTCACACGGAAATTGCGTCGCAATGAAATACGAGTAGTATGTGTTCTAAGACATTTCCTTCTAAATCGAGTAACGTTTCTATGGAAACGACAGGATTTTCTTTTGGGATACGACAATCTCATTTCCGATCCACTAATCCTTCTTTACTGCATCCCTCACTCCCACACATTGACGAATTGAGACGGAAATTGCGTCGCAATGAAATACGAGTACTATGTGTTCTAAGACATTTCCTTCTAAATCGAGTAACGTTTCTATGGAAACGACAGGATTTTCTTTTGCGATACGACAATCACATTTCCGATCCACTAATCCTTCTTTACTGCATCCCTCACTCCCACACATTGACGAATTCACACGGAAATTCCGTCGCTATGAAATACGAGTACTATGTGTTCTAAGACATTTCCTTCTAAATCGAGTAACGTTTATATAATGAAGCGACAGGATTTTCTTTTGGGATACGACAATCTCATTTCCGATCGACTAATCATTCTTTACTGCATCCCTCACTCCCACACATTGACGAATTCACACGGAAATTGCGTCGCTATGAAATACGAGTACTATGTGTTCTAAGACATTTCCTTCTAAATCGAGTAACGTTTCTATGGAAACGACAGGATTTTCTTTTGGGATACGACAATCACATTTCCGATCTACTAATCCTTCTTTACTGCATCCCTCACTCCCAAACATTGACGAATTCACACGGAAATTGCGTCGCTATGAAATACTATGTGTTCTAAGACATTTATTTCTAAATCGAGTAACGTTTCTATGGAAACGACAGGATTTTCTTTTGGGATACGACAATCTCATTTCCGATCCACTAATCCTTCTTTACTGCATCCCTCACTCTCACACATTGACGAATTCACACGGAAATTGCGTCGCAATGAAATACGAGTACTATGTGTTCTAAGACATTTCCTTCTAAATCGAGTAACGTTTCTATGGAAACGACAGGATTTTCTTTTGGGATACGACAATCTCATTTCCGATCCACTAATCCTTCTTTACTGCATCTCTCACTCCCACACATTGACGAATTCACACGGAAATTCCGTCGCTATGAAATACGAGTACTATGTGTTCTAAGACATTTCCTTCTAAATCGAGTAACGTTCCTATGGAAACGACAGGATTTTCTTTTGGGAAACGACAATCTCATTTCCGATCCACTAATCCTTCTTTCCTGCATCCCTCACTCCCACACATTGACGAATTCACACGGAAATTGCGTCGCAATGAAATACGAGTACTATGTGTTCTAAGACATTTCCTTCTAAATCGAGTAACGTTTCTATGGAAACGACAGGATTTTCTTTTGGGATACGACAATCACATTTCCGATCTACTAATCCTTCTTTACCGCATCCCTCACTCCCAAACATTGACGAATTCACACGGAAATTGCGTCGCTATGAAATACTATGTGTTCTAAGACATTTATTTCTAAATCGAGTAACGTTTCTATGGAAACGACAGGATTTTCTTTTGGGATACGACAATCTCATTTCCGATCCACTAATCCTTCTTTACTGCATCCCTCACTCCCACACATTGACGAATTCACACGGAAATTGCGTCGCTATGAAATACGAGTACTATGTGTTCTAAGATATTTCCTTCTAAATCGAGTAACGTTTCTATGGAAACGACAGGATTTTCTTTTGGGATACGACAATCACATTTCCGATCCACTAATCCTTCTTTACTGCATCCCTCACTCCCACACATTGATGAATTCACACGGAAATTGCGTCGCTATGAATTACTATGGGTTCTATGACTTCTCCCTCTAAATCAAGTAATGTTTCTATGGAAACGACAGGACTTTTTTTTGGGATACGACAATCTTATTTCCGATCCACTAATCCTTCTTTACTGCATCCCTCACTCCCACACATTGACGAATTCACACGGAAATTGCGTCGCTATGAAATACGAGTACTATGTGTTCTAAGACATTTCCTTCTAAATCGAGTAACGTTTCTATGGAAACGACAGGATTTTCTTTTGGGATACGACAATCTCATTTCCGATCCACTAATCCTTCTTTACTGCATCCCTCACTCCCAAACATTGACGAATTCACACGGAAATTGCGTCGCTATGAAATACGAGTACTATGTGTTCTAAGACATTTCCTTCTAAATCGAGTAACGTTTCTGTGGAAACGACAGGATTTTCTTTTGGGATACGACAATCACATTTCCGATCCACTAATCCTTCTTTACTGCATCCCAAACTCCCACACATTGACGAATTCACACGGAAATTGCGTCGCAATGAAATACGAGTACTATGTGTTCTAAGACATTTCCTTCTAAATCGAGTAACGTTTCTATGGAAACGACAGGATTTTCTTTTGGGATACGACAATCACATATCCGATCTACTAATCCTTCTTTACTGCATCCCTCACTCCCAAACATTGACGAATTCACACGGAAATTGCGTCGCTTTGAAATACTATGTGTTCTAAGACATTTCCTTCTAAATCGAGTAACGTTTCTATGGAAACGACAGGATTTTCTTTGGGATACGACAATCTCGTTTCCGATCCACTAATCCTTCTTTACTGCATCCCTCACTCCCACACATTGACGAATTCACACGGAAATTCCGTCGCTATGAAATACGAGTACTATGTGTTCTAAGACATTTCCTTCTCAATCGAGTAACGTTTCTATGGAAACGACAGGATTTTCTTTTGGGATACGACAATCTCATTTCCGATCCACTAATCCTTCTTTACTGCATCCCTCACTCCCACACATTGACGAATTCACACGGATATTTCGTCGCTATGAAATACGAGTACTATGTGTTCTAAGACATTTCCTTCTAGATCGAGTAACGTTTCTATGGAAACGACAGGATTTTCTTTTGGGATACAACAATCTCATTTCCGATCGACTAATCCTTCTTTACTGCATCCCTCACTCCCACACATTGACGAATTCACACGGAAATTGCGTCGCTATGAAATACGAGTACTATGTGTTCTAAGACATTTCCTTCTAAATCGAGTAACGTTTCTATGGAGACGACAGGATTTTCTTTTGGGATACGACAATCACATTTCCGATCCACTAATCCTTCTTTACTGCATCCCTCACTCCCACACATTAAAGAATTCACACGGAAATTCCGTCGCTATGAAGTACTATGGGTTCTATGACTTCTCCTTCTAAATCGAGTAACGTTTCTATGGAAACGACAGGATTTTCTTTTGGGATACGACAATCTCATTTCCGATCCACTAATCCTTCTTTACTGCATCCCTCACTCCCACACATTGTCGAATTCACACGGAAATTGCGTCGCAAAGAAATACTATGGGTTCTATGACATTTCCTTCTAAATCGAGTAACGTTTCTAAGGAAACGACAGGATTTTCTTTTGGGATACGACAATCTCATTTCCGATCCACTAATCCTTCTTTACTGCATCCCTCACTCCCACTCATTGACGAAATCACACGGAAATTGCGTCGCTATGAAATACTATGGGTTCTATGACTTCTCCTTCTAAATCTAGTAACGTTTCTATGGAAACGTCAGGATTTTCTTTTGGGATACGACAATCACATTTCCGATCCACTAATCCTTCTTTACTGCATCCCTCACTCCCACACATTGACGAATTCACACTGAAATTGGGTCGCTATGAAATACTATGGGTTCTATGACTTCTCCTTCTAAATCGAGTAACGTTTCTATGGAAACGACAGGATTTTCTTTTGGGATACGACAGTCTCATTTCCGATCCACTAATCCTTCTTTACTGCATCCCTCACTTCCACACACTGACGAATTCACACGGTAATTGCGCCGCTATGAAATACTATGTGTTCTAAGACATTTCCTTCTAAATCGAGTAACGTTTCTGTGGAAACGACAGGATTTTCTTTTGGGATACGACAATCACATTTCCGATCCACTAATCCTAATTTACTGCATCCCTCACTCCCACACATTGACGAATTCACACGGAAATTGCGTCGCTATGAAATACTATGGGTTCTATGACTTCTCCTTCTAAATCGAGTAACGTTTCTATGGAAACGACAGGATTTTCTCTTGGGATACGACAATCTCATTACCGATCCACTAATCCTACTTTACTGCATCCCTCACTCCCACTCATTGACGAATTCACACGGAAATTGCGTCGCTATGAAATACTATGTGTTGTAAGACATTTCCATCTAAATTGAGTAACGTTTCTATAGAAACGACAGGATTTTCTTTTGGGATACGACAATCTCATTTCCGATCCACTAATCCTTCTTTACCGCATCCCTCCTTCTAAATCGAGTAACGTTTCTATGGAAACGACAGGATTCTCTTTTGGGATACGACAATCTCATTTCCGATCCACTAATCCTTCTTTACTGCATCCCTCACTCCCACACATTGACGATTTCACACGGAAATTGCGTCGCTATGAAATACTATGTGTTCTAAGACATTTCCTTCTAAATCGAGTAACGTTTCTATGGAAACGACAGGATTTTCTTTTGGGATACGACAATCTCATTTCCGATCCACTAATCCTTCTTTACTGCATCCCTTACTCCCACTCATTTACGAATTCACGCGGAAATTACGTGGCTATGAAATACTATGGGTTCTATGACATTTCCTTCTAAATCGAGTAACGTTTCTATGGAAACGACAGGATTTTCTTTTAGGATAAGACAATCTCATTACCGATCCACTAATCCTTCTTTACTGCATCCCTCACTCCCACTCACTGACGAATTCACACGGAAATTGCGTCGCTATGAAATACTATGTGTTCTAAGACATTTCCTTCTAAATCGAGTAACGTTTCTATGGAAACGACAGGATTTTCTCTTGGGATACGACAATCACATTTCCGATCAACTAATCCTGCTTTACTGCATCCCTCACTCCCACACATAGTCGAATTCACACGGAAATTGCGTCGCTATGAAATACTATGTGTTCTAAGACATTTCCTTGTAAATGGTGTAACGATTCTATGGAAACGACAGGATTTTCTTTTGGGATACGACAATCACAATTCCGATCCACTTATCCTTCTTTACTGCATCCCTCACTATCACACATTGACGAGTTCACACGGAAATTGCGTCGCTATAAAATACTATGGGTTCGATGACTTCTCCTTCTAAATCGAGTAACGTTTCTATGGAAACGACAGGAATTTCTTTTGGGATACGACAATCTCTTTCCGATCCACTAATCATTCTTTACTGCATCCCTCACTCCCACACATTGACGATTTCACACGGAAATTGCGTCGATATGAAGTACTATGTGTTCTAAGGCATTTCCTTCTAAATCGAGAAACGTTTCTATGGAAATGACCGGATTTTCCTTTGGGATACGACAATCTTATTTCCGATCCACTAATCCTTCTTTACTGCATCCCTTACTCCCACTCATTGACGAATTCACACGGAAATTGCGTCGCAAAGAAGTACTATGGGTTCTATGACATTTACTTTTAAATCGAGTGACCTTTCTATGTAAACGACAGGATTTTCTTTTGGGATACGACAATCTCATTTCCGATCCACTAATCCTTCTTTACTGCATCCCTCACTCCCAAACATTGACGAATTCACACGGAAATTTCGTCGCTATGAAATACTATGGGTTCTATGACTTCTCCTTCTAATTCGAGTAACGTTTCTATGGAAACGTCAGGATTTTCTTTTGGGATACGACAATCACATTTCCGATCCACTAATCCTTCTTTACTGCATCCCTCACTCCCACACATTGACGGATTCACACGGAAATTGGGTCGCTATGAAATACTATGGGTTCTATGACTTCTCCTTCTAAATCGAGTAACGTTTCTATGGAAACGACAGGATTTTCTTTTGGGATACGACAGTCTCATTTCCGATCCACTAATCCTTCTTTACTGCATCCCTCACTCCCTCACACTGACGAATTCACACGGAAATTGCGTCGCTATGAAATATTATGTGTTCTAAGACATGTCCTTCTAAATCGAGTAACGTTTCTATGGAAACGACAGGATTTTCTTTTGGGATACGACAATCTCATTTCCGATCCACTAATCCTTCTTTACTGCATCCCTCACTCCCACTCATTGACGAATTCACACGGAAATTCCGTCGCTATGAACTACTATGGGTTCTATGACTTCTCCTTCTAAATCGAGTAACGTTTCTATGGAAACGACAGGATTTTCTTTTGGGATACGACAATCTCATTTCCGATCCACTAATCCTTCTTTACTGCATCCCTCACTCCCACACATTGTCGAATTCACACGGATATTGCGTCGCAAAGAAATACTATGGGTTCTATGACATTTCCTTCTAAATCGAGTAACGTTTCTATGGAAACGACAGGATTTTCTTTTGGGATACGACAATCTCATTTCCGATCCACTAATCCTTCTTTACTGCATCCCTCACTCCCACTCATTGACGAAATCACACGGAAATTGCGTCGCTATGAAATACTATGGGTTCTATGACTTCTCCTTCTAAATCTAGTAACGTTTCTATGGAAACGTCAGGATTTTCTTTTGGGATACGACAATCACATTTCCGATCCACTAATCCTTCTTTACTGCATCCCTCACTCCCACACATTGACGGATTCACACTGAAATTGGGTCGCTATGAAATACTATGGGTTCTATGACTTCTCCTTCTAAATCGAGTAACGTTTCTATGGAAACGACAGGATTTTCTTTTGGGATACGACAGTCTCATTTCCGATCCACTAATCCTTCTTTACTGCATCCCTCACTCCCACACACTGACGAATTCACACGGTAATTGCGCCGCTATGAAATACTATGTGTTCTAAGACATTTCCTTCTAAATCGAGTAACGTTTCTATGGAAACGACAGGATTTTCTCTTGGGATACGACAATCTCATTACCGATCCACTAATCCTACTTTACTGCATCCCTCACTCCCACTCATTGACGATTTCACACGGAAATTGCGTCGCTATGAAATACTATGTGTTGTAAGACATTTCCATCTAAATTGAGTAACGTTTCTATAGAAACGACAGGATTTTCTTTTGGGATACGACAATCTCATTTTCGATCCACTAATCCTTCTTTACTGCATCCCTCCTTCTAAATCGAGTAACGTTTCTATGGAAACGACAGGATTTTCTTTTGGGATACGACAATCTCATTTCCGATCCACTAATCCTTCTTTACTGCATCCCTCACTCCCACACATTGACGATTTCACACGGAAATAGCGTCGCTATGAAATACTATGTGTTCTAAGACATTTCCTTCTAAATCGAGTAACGTTTCTATGGAAACGACAGGATTTTCTTTTGGGATACGACAATCTCATTTCCGATCCACTAATCCTTCTTTACTGCATCCCTTACTCCCACTCATTTACGAATTCACGCGGAAATTACGTGGCTATGAAATACTATGGGTTCTATGACATTTCCTTCTAAATCGAGTAACGTTCCTATGGAAACGACAGGATTATCCTTTAGGATACGACAATCTCATTTCCGATCCACTAATCCTTCTTTACTGCATCCCTCACTCCCACTCACTGACGAATTCACACGGAAATTGCGTCGCTATGAAATACTATGTGTTCTAAGACATTTCCTTCTAAATCGAGTAACGTTTCTATGGAAACGACAGGATTTTCTCTTGGGATACGACAATCACATTTCCGATCAACTAATCCTTCTTTACTGCATCCCTCACTCCCACACATTGTCGAATTCACACGGAAATAGCGTCGCTATGAAATACTATGTGTTCTAAGACATTTCCTTGTAAATGGTGTAACGATTCTATGGAAACGACAGGATTTTCTTTTGGGATACGACAATCACAATTCCGATCCACTAATCCTTCTTTACTGCATCCCTCACTATCACACATTGACGAGTTCACACGGAAATTGCGTCGCTATGAAATACTATGGGTTCGATGACTTCTCCTTTTAAATCGAGTAACGTTTCTATGGAAACGACAGGATTTTCTTTTGGGATACGACAATCTCTTTCCGATCCACTAATCATTCTTTACTGCATCCCTCACTCCCACACATTGACGATTTCACACGGAAATTGCGTCGCTATGAAATACTATGTGTTCTAAGGCATTTCCTTCTAAATCGAGAAACGTTTCTATGGAAACGACCGGATTTTCCTTTGGGATACGACAATCTTATTTCCGATCCACTAATCCTTCTTTACTGCATCCCTTACTCCCACTCATTGACGAATTCACACGGAAATTGCGTCGCAAAGAAATACTATGGGTTCTATGACATTTCCTTCTAAATCGAGTGACGTTTCTATGTAAACGACAGGATTTTCTTTTGGGATACGACAATCTCATTTCCGATCCACTAATCCTTCTTTACTGCATCCCTCACTCCCAAACATTGACGAATTCACACGGAAATTGCGTCGCTATGAAATACTATGGGTTCAATGACTTCTCCTTCTAAATCGAGTAACGTTTCCATGGAAACGTCAGGATTTTCTTTTGGGATACGACAATCACATTTCCGATCCACTAATCCTTCTTTACTGCATCCCTCACTCCCACACATTGACGGATTCACACGGAAATTGGGTCGCTATGAAATACTATGGGTTCTATGACTTCTCCTTCTAAATCGAGTAACGTTTCTACGGAAACGACAGGCTTTTCTTTTGGGATACGACAGTCTCATTTCCGATCCACTAATCCTTCTTTACTGCATCCCTCACTCCCTCACACTGACGAATTCACACGGTAATTGCGCCGCTATGAAATACTATGTGTTCTAAGACATTTCCTTCTAAATCGAGTAACGTTTCTGTGGAAACGACAGGATTTTCTTTTGGGATACGACAATCACATTTCCGATCCACTAATCCTAATTTACTGCATCCCTCACTCCCACACATTGACGAATTCACACGGAAATTGCGTCGCTATGAAATACTATGGGTTCTATGACTTCTCCTTCTAAATCGAGTAACCTTTCTATGGAAACGACAGGATTTTCTCTTGGGATACGACAATCTCATTACCGATCCACTAATCCTACTTTACTGCATCCCTCACTCCCACTCATTGACGAATTCACACGGAAATTGCGTCGCTATGAAATACTATGTGTTGTAAGACATTTCCATCTAAATTGAGTAACGTTTCTATAGAAACGACAGGATTTTCTTTTGGGATACGACAATCTCATTTCCGATCCACTAATCCTTCTTTACCGCATCCCTCCTTCTAAATCGAGTAACGTTTCTATGGAAACGACAGGATTCTCTTTTGGGATACGACAATCTCATTTCCGATCCACTAATCCTTCTTTACTGCATCCCTCACTCCCACACATTGACGATTTCACACGGAAATTGCGTCGCTATGAAATACTATGTGTTCTAAGACATTTCCTTCTAAATCGAGTAACGTTTCTATGGAAACGACAGGATTTTCTTTTGGGATACGACAATCTCATTTCCGATCCACTAATCCTTCTTTACTGCATCCCTTACTCCCACTCATTTACGAATTCACGCGGAAATTACGTGGCTATGAAATACTATGGGTTCTATGACATTTCCTTCTAAATCGAGTAACGTTTCTATGGAAACGACAGGATTTTCTTTTAGGATAAGACAATCTCATTACCGATCCACTAATCCTTCTTTACTGCATCCCTCACTCCCACTCACTGACGAATTCACACGGAAATTGCGTCGCTATGAAATACTATGTGTTCTAAGACATTTCCTTCTAAATCGAGTAACGTTTCTATGGAAACGACAGGATTTTCTCTTGGGATACGACAATCACATTTCCGATCAACTAATCCTGCTTTACTGCATCCCTCACTCCCACACATAGTCGAATTCACACGGAAATTGCGTCGCTATGAAATACTATGTGTTCTAAGACATTTCCTTGTAAATGGTGTAACGATTCTATGGAAACGACAGGATTTTCTTTTGGGATACGACAATCACAATTCCGATCCACTTATCCTTCTTTACTGCATCCCTCACTATCACACATTGACGAGTTCACACGGAAATTGCGTCGCTATAAAATACTATGGGTTCGATGACTTCTCCTTCTAAATCGAGTAACGTTTCTATGGAAACGACAGGAATTTCTTTTGGGATACGACAATCTCTTTCCGATCCACTAATCATTCTTTACTGCATCCCTCACTCCCACACATTGACGATTTCACACGGAAATTGCGTCGATATGAAGTACTATGTGTTCTAAGGCATTTCCTTCTAAATCGAGAAACGTTTCTATGGAAATGACCGGATTTTCCTTTGGGATACGACAATCTTATTTCCGATCCACTAATCCTTCTTTACTGCATCCCTTACTCCCACTCATTGACGAATTCACACGGAAATTGCGTCGCAAAGAAGTACTATGGGTTCTATGACATTTACTTTTAAATCGAGTGACCTTTCTATGTAAACGACAGGATTTTCTTTTGGGATACGACAATCTCATTTCCGATCCACTAATCCTTCTTTACTGCATCCCTCACTCCCAAACATTGACGAATTCACACGGAAATTTCGTCGCTATGAAATACTATGGGTTCTATGACTTCTCCTTCTAATTCGAGTAACGTTTCTATGGAAACGTCAGGATTTTCTTTTGGGATACGACAATCACATTTCCGATCCACTAATCCTTCTTTACTGCATCCCTCACTCCCACACATTGACGGATTCACACGGAAATTGGGTCGCTATGAAATACTATGGGTTCTATGACTTCTCCTTCTAAATCGAGTAACGTTTCTATGGAAACGACAGGATTTTCTTTTGGGATACGACAGTCTCATTTCCGATCCACTAATCCTTCTTTACTGCATCCCTCACTCCCTCACACTGACGAATTCACACGGAAATTGCGTCGCTATGAAATATTATGTGTTCTAAGACATGTCCTTCTAAATCGAGTAACGTTTCTATGGAAACGACAGGATTTTCTTTTGGGATACGACAATCTCATTTCCGATCCACTAATCCTTCTTTACTGCATCCCTCACTCCCACTCATTGACGAATTCACACGGAAATTCCGTCGCTATGAACTACTATGGGTTCTATGACTTCTCCTTCTAAATCGAGTAACGTTTCTATGGAAACGACAGGATTTTCTTTTGGGATACGACAATCTCATTTCCGATCCACTAATCCTTCTTTACTGCATCCCTCACTCCCACACATTGTCGAATTCACACGGATATTGCGTCGCAAAGAAATACTATGGGTTCTATGACATTTCCTTCTAAATCGAGTAACGTTTCTATGGAAACGACAGGATTTTCTTTTGGGATACGACAATCTCATTTCCGATCCACTAATCCTTCTTTACTGCATCCCTCACTCCCACTCATTGACGAAATCACACGGAAATTGCGTCGCTATGAAATACTATGGGTTCTATGACTTCTCCTTCTAAATCTAGTAACGTTTCTATGGAAACGTCAGGATTTTCTTTTGGGATACGACAATCACATTTCCGATCCACTAATCCTTCTTTACTGCATCCCTCACTCCCACACATTGACGGATTCACACTGAAATTGGGTCGCTATGAAATACTATGGGTTCTATGACTTCTCCTTCTAAATCGAGTAACGTTTCTATGGAAACGACAGGATTTTCTTTTGGGATACGACAGTCTCATTTCCGATCCACTAATCCTTCTTTACTGCATCCCTCACTCCCACACACTGACGAATTCACACGGTAATTGCGCCGCTATGAAATACTATGTGTTCTAAGACATTTCCTTCTAAATCGAGTAACGTTTCTATGGAAACGACAGGATTTTCTCTTGGGATACGACAATCTCATTACCGATCCACTAATCCTACTTTACTGCATCCCTCACTCCCACTCATTGACGATTTCACACGGAAATTGCGTCGCTATGAAATACTATGTGTTGTAAGACATTTCCATCTAAATTGAGTAACGTTTCTATAGAAACGACAGGATTTTCTTTTGGGATACGACAATCTCATTTTCGATCCACTAATCCTTCTTTACTGCATCCCTCCTTCTAAATCGAGTAACGTTTCTATGGAAACGACAGGATTTTCTTTTGGGATACGACAATCTCATTTCCGATCCACTAATCCTTCTTTACTGCATCCCTCACTCCCACACATTGACGATTTCACACGGAAATAGCGTCGCTATGAAATACTATGTGTTCTAAGACATTTCCTTCTAAATCGAGTAACGTTTCTATGGAAACGACAGGATTTTCTTTTGGGATACGACAATCTCATTTCCGATCCACTAATCCTTCTTTACTGCATCCCTTACTCCCACTCATTTACGAATTCACGCGGAAAATTACGTGGCTATGAAATACTATGGGTTCTATGACATTTCCTTCTAAATCGAGTAACGTTCTATGGAAACGACAGGATTATCCTTTAGGATACGACAATCTCATTTCCGATCCACTAATCCTTCTTTACTGCATCCCTCACTCCCACTCACTGACGAATTCACACGGAAATTGCGTCGCTATGAAATACTATGTGTTCTAAGACATTTCCTTCTAAATCGAGTAACGTTTCTATGGAAACGACAGGATTTTCTCTTGGGATACGACAATCACATTTCCGATCAACTAATCCTTCTTTACTGCATCCCTCACTCCCACACATTGTCGAATTCACACGGAAATTGCGTCGCTATGAAATACTATGTGTTCTAAGACATTTCCTTGTAAATGGTGTAACGATTCTATGGAAACGACAGGATTTTCTTTTGGGATATGACAATCACAATTCCGATCCACTAATCCTTCTTTACTGCATCCCTCACTATCACACATTGACGAGTTCACACGGAAATTGCGTCGCTATGAAATACTATGGGTTCGATGACTTCTCCTTTTAAATCGAGTAACGTTTCTATGGAAACGACAGGATTTTCTTTTGGGATACGACAATCTCTTTCCGATCCACTAATCATTCTTTACTGCATCCCTCACTCCCACACATTGACGATTTCACACGGAAATTGCGTCGCTATGAAATACTATGTGTTCTAAGGCATTTCCTTCTAAATCGAGAAACGTTTCTATGGAAACGACCGGATTTTCCTTTGGGATACGACAATCTTATTTCCGATCCACTAATCCTTCTTTACTGCATCCCTTACTCCCACTCATTGACGAATTCACACGGAAATTGCGTCGCAAAGAAATACTATGGGTTCTATGACATTTCCTTCTAAATCGAGTGACGTTTCTATGTAAACGACAGGATTTTCTTTTGGGATACGACAATCTCATTTCCGATCCACTAATCCTTCTTTACTGCATCCCTCACTCCCAAACATTGACGAATTCACACGGAAATTGCGTCGCTATGAAATACTATGGGTTCAATGACTTCTCCTTCTAAATCGAGTAACGTTTCCATGGAAACGTCAGGATTTTCTTTTGGGATACGACAATCACATTTCCGATCCACTAATCCTTCTTTACTGCATCCCTCACTCCCACACATTGACGGATTCACACGGAAATTGGGTCGCTATGAAATACTATGGGTTCTATGACTTCTCCTTCTAAATCGAGTAACGTTTCTACGGAAACGACAGGCTTTTCTTTTGGGATACGACAGTCTCATTTCCGATCCACTAATCCTTCTTTACTGCATCCCTCACTCCCTCACACTGACGAATTCACACGGAAATTGCGTCTCTATGAAATATTATGTGTTCTAAGACATGTCCTTCTAAATCGAGTAACGTTTCTATGGAAACGACAGGATTTTCTTTTGGGATACGACAATCTCATTTCCGATCCACTAATCCTTCTTTACTGTATCCCTCACTCCCACTCATTGACGAATTCACACGGAAATTGCGTCGCTATGAAATACTATGGGTTCTATGACTTCTCCTTCTAAATCGAGTAACTTTTCTATGGAAACGACAGGATTTTCTCTTGGGATACGACAATCTCATTTCCGATCCACTAATCCTTCTTTACTGCATCCCTCACTCCCACACATTGACGATTTCACACGGAAATTGCGTCGCTATGAAATACTATGTGTTCTAAGACATTTCCTTCCAAATCGAGTAACGTTTCTATGGAAACGACAGGATTTTCTTTTGGGATACGACAATCTCATTTCCGATCCACTAATCCTTCTTTACTGCATCCCTTACTCCCACTCATTTACGAATTCACGCGGAAATTACGTGGCTATGATATACTATGGGTTGTATGACATTTCTTTCTAAATCGAGTAACGTTTCTATGGAATCGACAGGATTTTCTTTTAGGATACGACAATCTCATTTCCGATCCACTAATCCTTCTTTACTGCATCCCTCACTCGGACTCACTGACGAATTCACACGGAAATTGCGTCGCTATGAAATACTATGTGTTCTAAGACATTTCCTTCTAAATCGAGTAACGTTTCTATGGAAACGACAGGATTTTCTCTTGGGATACGACAATCACATTTCCGATCAACTAATCCTTCTTTACTGCATCCCTCACTCCCACACATTGTCGAATTCACACGGAAATTGCGTCGCTATGAAATACTATGTGTTCTAAGACATTTCCTTGTAAATGGTGTAACGATTCTATGGAAACGACAGGATTTTCTTTTGGGATACGACAATCACATTTCCGATCCACTAATCCTTCTTTACTGCATCCCTCACTCCCACTCATTGACGAAATCACACGGAAATTGCGTCGCTATGAAATACTATAGGTTCTATGACTTCTCCTTCTAAATCTTGTAACGTTTCTATGGAAACGTCAGGATTTTCTTTTGGGATACGACAATCAAAATTCCGATCCACTAATCCTTCTTTACTGCATCCCTCACTCCCACACATTGACGGATTCACACTGAAATTGGGTCGCTATGAAATACTATGGGTTCTATGACTTCTCCTTCTAAATCGAGTAACGTTCCTATGGAAACGACAGGATTTTCTTTTGGGATACGACAGTCTCATTTCCGATCCACTAATCCTTCTTTACTGCATCCCTCACTCCCACACACTGACGAATTCACACGGTAATTGCGCCGCTATGAAATACTATGTGTTCTAAGACATTTCCTTCTAAATCGAGTAACGTTTCTGTGGAAACGACAGGATTTTCTTTTGGGATACGACAATCACATTTCCGATCCACTAATCCTCCTTTACTGCATCCCTCACTCCCACACATTGACGAATTCACACGGAAATTGCGTCGCTATGAAATACTATGGGTTCTATGACTTCTCCTTCTAAATCGAGTAACGTTTCTATGGAAACGACAGGATTTTCTTTTAGGATACGACAATCTCATTTCCGATCCACTAATCCTTCTTTACTGCATCCCTCACTCCCACTCACTGACGAATTCACACGGAAATTGCGTCGCTATGAAATACTATGTGTTCTAAGACATTTCCTTCTAAATCGAGTAACGTTTCTATGGAAACGACAGGATTTTCTCTTGGGATACGACAATCACATTTCCGATCAACTAATCCTTCTTTACTGCATCCCTCACTCCCGCACATTGTCGAATTCACACGGAAATTGCGTCGCTATGAAATACTATGTGTTCTAAGACATTTTCTTGTAAATGGTGTAACGATTCTATGGAAACGACAGGATTTTCTTTTGGGATACGACAATCACAATTCCGATCCACTAATCCTTCTTTACTGCATCCCTCACTATCACACATTGACGAGTTCACACGGAAATTGCGTCGCTATGAAATACTATGTGTTCTAAGACATTTCCTTCTAAATCGAGTAACGTTTCTATGGAAACGACAGGATTTTCTCTTGGGATACGACAATCACATTTCCGATCAACTAATCCTTCTTTACTGCATCCCTCACTCCCGCACATTGTCGAATTCACACGGAAATTGCGTCGCTATGAAATACTATGTGTTCTAAGACATTTTCTTGTAAATGGTGTAACGATTCTATGGAAACGACAGGATTTTCTTTTGGGATACGACAATCACAATTCCGATCCACTAATCCTTCTTTACTGCATCCCTCACTCCCACACATTGACGGATTCACACGGAAATTGGGTCGCTATGAAATACTATGGGTTCTAAGACATTTCCTTCTAAATCGAGTAACGTTTCTGTGGAAACGACAGGATTTTCTTTTGGGATACGACAATCACATTTCCGATCCACTAATCCTCCTTTACTGCATCCCTCACTCCCACACATTGACGAATTCACACGGAAATTGCGTCGCTATGAAATACTATGGTTTCTATGACTTCTCCTTCTAAATCGAGTAACGTTTCTATGGAAACGACAGGATTTTCTCTTGGGATACGACAATCTCATTACCGATCCTCTAATCCTACTTTACTGCATCCCTCACTCCCACTCATTGACGAATTCACACGGAAATTGCGTCGCTATGAAATACTATGTGTTGTAAGACATTTCCATCTAAATTGAGTAACGTTTCTATAGAAACGACAGGATTGTCTTTTGGGATACGACAATCTCATTTCCGATCCACTAATCCTTCTTTACTACATCCCTCCTTCTAAATCGAGTAACGTTTCCATGGAAACGACAGGATTTTCTTTTGGGATACGACAATCTCATTTCCGATCCACTAATCCTTCTTTACTGCATCCCTCACTCCCACACATTGACGATTTCACACGGAAATTGCGTCGCTATGAAATACTATGTGTTCTAAGACATTTCCTTCTAAATCGAGTAACGTTTCTATGGAAACGACAGGATTTTCTCTTGGGATACGACAATCACATTTCCGATTAACTAATCCTTCTTTACTGCATCCCTCACTCCCACACATTGTCGAATTCACACGGAAATTGCGTCGCTATGAAATACTATGTGTTCTAAGACATTTCCTTGTAAATGGTGTAACGATTCTATGGAAACGACAGGATTTTCTTTTGGGATACGACAATCACAATTCCGATCCACTAATCCTTCTTTACTGCATCCCTCACTATCACACATTGACGAGTTCACACGGAAATTGCGTCGCTATGAAATACTATGGGTTCGATGACTTCTCCTTCTAAATCGAGTAACGTTTCTATGGAAACGACATTATTTTCTTTTGGGATACGACAATCTCTTTCCGATCCACTAATCAATCTTTACTGCATCCCTCACTCCCACACATTGACGATTTCACACGGAAATTGCGTCGCTATGAAATACTATGTGTTCTAAGGCATTTCCTTCTAAATCGAGAAACGTTTCTATGGAAACGACCGGATTTTCCTTTGGGATACGACAATCTTATTTCCGATCCACTAATCCTTCTTTACTGCATCCCTTACTCCCACTCATTGACGAATTCACACGGAAATTGCGTCGCAAAGAAATACTATGGGTTCTATGACATTTCCTTCTAAAT
This sequence comes from Schistocerca piceifrons, assembly GCF_021461385.2. Taxonomy (NCBI): domain Eukaryota; kingdom Metazoa; phylum Arthropoda; class Insecta; order Orthoptera; family Acrididae; genus Schistocerca; species Schistocerca piceifrons. The sequence continues at coordinate 693,267 of NW_025728265.1, forward strand.
CGAGTGACGTTTCTATGTAAACGACAGGATTTTCTTTTGGGATACGACAATCTCATTTCCGATCCACTAATCCTTCTTTACTGCATCCCTCACTCCCAAACATTGACGAATTCACACGGAAATTGCGTCGCTATGAAATACTATGGATTCTATGACTTCTCCTTCTAAATCGAGTAACGTTTCTATGGAAACGTCAGGATTTTCTTTTGGGATACGACAATCACATTTCCGATCCACTAATCTTTCTTTACTGCATCCCTCACTCCCACACATTGACGGATTCACACGGAAATTGCGTCGCTATGAAATACTATGGGTTCTATGACTTCTCCTTCTAAATCGAGTAACGTTTCTATGGAAACGACAGGATTTTCTTTTGGGATACGACAGTCTCATTTCCGATCCACTAATCCTTCTTTACTGCATCCCTCACTCCCACACATTGACGATTTCACACGGAAATTGCGTCGCTATGAAATATTATGTGTTCTAAGACATGTCCTTCTAAATCGAGTAACGTTTCTATGGAAACGACAGGATTTTCTTTTGGGATACGACAATCTCATTTCCGATCCACTAATCCTTCTTTACTGCATCCCTCACTCCCACTCATTGACGAATTCACACGGAAATTGCGTCGCTATGAAATACTATGGGTTCTATGACTTCTCCTTCTAAATCGAGTAACGTTTCTATGGAAAACGACAGGATTTTCTCTTGGGATACGACAATCTCATTTCCGATCCACTAATCCTTCTTTACTGCATCCCTCACTCCCACACATTGACGATTTCACACGGAAATTGCGTCGCTATGAAATACTACGTGTTTTAAGACATTTCCTTCTAATCGAGTAACGTTTCTATGGAAACGACAGGATTTTCTTTTGGGATACGACAATCTCATTTCCGATCCACTAATCCTTCATTACTGCATCCCTTACTCCCACTCATTGAAGAATTCACACGGAAATTACGTGGCTATGAAATACTATGGGTTCTATGACATCTCCTTCTAAATCGAGTAACGTTTCTATGGAAACAACAGGATTTTCTTTTGGGATACGACATCCACATTTCCGATCCACTAATCCTTCTTTACTGCATCATTCACTCCCACACATTGATGGATTCACACGGAAATTGGGTCACTATGAAATACTATGGGTTCTATGACTTCTCCTTATAAATCGAGTAACGTTTCTATGGAAACGAATGGATTTTCTTTTGGATACGACAGTCTCATTGCCGATCCACTAATCCTTCTTTACTGCATCCCTCACTCCCACACACTGACGAATTCACACGGAAATTGCGTCGCTATGTAGTACTATGTGTTCTAAGACATTTCCTTCTAAATCGAGTAACGTTTCTATGGAAACGACAAGATTTTCTTTTGGGATACGACAATCTCATTTCCGATCCACTAATCCTTCTTTACTGCAACCCTCACTCCCACTCATTGACGAATTCACACGGAAATTGCGACGCTATGAAATACTATGTGTTCTAAGACATTTCCTTCTAAATCGAGTAACGTTTCTATGGAAACGACAGGATTTTCTTTTGGGATACGACAATCTCATTTCCGATCCACTAATCCTTCTTTACTGCATCCCTCACTCCCACTCATTGACGAATTCACACGGAAATTGCGTTGCTATGAAATACTATGTGTTCTAAGACATTTCCTTCTAAATCGAGTAACGTTTCTATGGAAACGACAGGATTTTCTTTTAGGATTCGACAATCTCATTTCCGATCCACTAATCCTTCTTTACTGCATCCCTCACTCCCAGACATTGACGAATTCACACGGAAATTGTGTCGCTATGAAATACTATATGTTCTACGACTTCTCCTTCTAAATCGAGTAACGTTTCTATGGAAACGACAGGATTTTCTCTTGGGATACGACAATCTCATTTCCGATCCACTAATCCTTCTTTACTGCATCCCTCACTCCCACTCACTGACGAATTCACACGGAAATTGCGTCGCTATGAAATACTATGTGTTCTATGACATCTCCTTCTAAATCGAGTAACGTTTCTATGGATACGACAGGATTTTCTCTTGGGATACGACAATCCCATTTCCGATCCGCTAATCCTTCTTTACTGCATCCCTCCTTCTAAATCGAGTAACGTTTCTATGGAAACGACAGGATTTTATTTTGGGATACGACAATCTCATTTCGATCCACTAATCCTTCTTTACTGCATCCCTCTATCCCACACATTGGCGAATTCACACGGAAATTGCGTCGCTATGAAATACTATGTGTTCTATGACATCTCCTTCTAAATCGAGTAACGTTTCTATGGAAACGACAGGATTTTCTCTTGGGATACGACAATCCCATTTCCGATCCGCTAATCCTTCTTTACTGCATCCCTCCTTCTAAATCGAGTAACGTTTCTATGGAAACGACAGGATTTTATTTTGGGATACGACAATCACATTTCCGATCCACTAATCCTTCTTTACTGCATCCCTCACTCCCACACATTGACGAATTCACATGGAAATTGCGTCGCTATGAAATACTATGTGTTCTAAGAACATTTCCTTCTAAAACGAGTAACGTTTCTATGGAAATGATAGGATTTAATTTTGGGATACGACAATCACATTTCCCATCCGCTAATCCTTCTTTACTGCATCCCTCACTCCCACTCATTGACGAATTCACACGGAAATTGCGTCGCTATGAAATACTAAGTGTTCTAAGACATTTCCTTCTAAATCGAGTAACGTTTTCTATGAAAACGACAGGATTTTCTTTTGGGATATGACAATCTCATTTCCGATCCACTAATCCTTCTTTACTGCATCCCTCACTCCCACTCATTGACGAATCACACGGAAATTGCATCGCTATGCATGAAATACTACGTGTTCTAAGTCATTTCCTTCTAAATCGAGTAACGTTTCTATGGAAACGACAGGATTTTCTTTTGGGAAACGACAATCACATTTCCGATCCACTAATCCTTCTTTACTGCATCCCTCACTCCCACACATTGACGAATTCACACGGAAATTGCGTCGCTATGAAATACTATGTGTTCTACGCCTTCTCCTTCTAAATCGAGTAACGTTTCTATGGAAACGACAGGATTTTCTCTTGGGATACGACAATCTCATTTCCGATCCACTAATCCTTCTTTACAGCATCCGTCACTCCCACTCATTGACGAATTCACACGGAAATTGCGTCGCTATGAAATACAATGTGTTCTAAAGACATTTCATCTGAATTGAGTAACGTTTCTATGGAAACGACAGGATTTTCTTTTGGGATACGACAATCTCATTTCCGGTCCACTAATCCTTCTTTACTGCATCCCTCACTCCCACTCATTGACGAATTCACACGGAAATTGCGTCGCTATGAAATACTATGTCCTCTAAGGCATTTCCTTCTAAATCGAGTAACGTTTCTATGGAAACGACAGAATTTTCTTTTGGGATACGACACTCACATTTCTGATCCACTAATCCTTCTTTACTGCATCCCTCACTCCCACACATTGACGAATTCACACGGAAATTGCGTCGCTATGAAATACTATGTGTTCTAAGACATTTCCTTCTAATTCGAGAAACGTTTCTATGGAAACGACAGGATTTTCTTTTGGGATACGACAATCTCATTTCCGATCCACTAATCCTTCTTTACTGCATCCCTTACTCCCACTCATTGACGAATTCACATGGAAATTGCGTCGCAATGAAGTACCATGGGATCTATGACATTTCCTTCTAAATCGAGTAACGTTTCTATGAAAACGACAGGATTTTCTTTTGGGATATGACAATCTCATTTCCGATCCACTAATCCTTCTTTACTGCATCCCTCACTCCCACACATTGACGAGTTCACACGGAAATTGCGTCGCTATGAAATACTATGGGTTCTATGACTTCTCCTTCTAAATCGAGTAACGTTTCTATGGAAACGACAGCATTTTCTTTTGGGATACGACAATCTCATTTCCGATCCACTAATCCTTCTTTAATGCATCCCTCACTCCCACACATTGACGATTTCACACGGAAATTGCGTCGCTATGAAATACTATGTGTTCTAAGACATTTCCTTCTAATTCGAGAAACGTTTCTATGGAAACGACAGGATTTTCTTTTGGGATACGACAATCTCATTTCCGATCCACTAATCCTTCTTTACTGCATCCCTTACTCCCACTCATTGACGAATTCACATGGAAATTGCGTCGCAATGAAGTACCATGGGATCTATGACATTTCCTTCTAAATCGAGTAACGTTTCTATGGAAACGACAGGATTTTCTTTTGGGATACGACAATATCATTTCCGATCCACTAATCCTTCTTTACTGCATCCCTCACTCCCACTCATTGACGAATTCACACGGAAATTGCGTCGCTATGAAATACTATGGGTCCAATGACTTCTCCTTCTAAATCGAGTAACGTTTCTATGGAAACGACAGGATTTTCTTTTGGGATACGACAATCACATTTCCGATCCACTAATCCTTCTTTACTGCATCCCTCACTCCCACACATTGACGAATTCACACGGAAATTGCGTCGCTATGAAATACTATGGGTTCTATGACTTCTCCTTCTAAATTGAGTAACGTTTCTATGGAAACGACAGGATTTTCTCTTGGGATACGACAATCTCATTTCCGATCCACTAATCCTTCTTTACTGCATCCCTCACTCCCACTCATTGACGAATTCACACGGAAATTGCGTCGCAATGAAATACTATGTGTTCTAAGACACTTCCATCTAAATTGAGTAACGTTTCTATAGAAACGACAGGATTTTCTTTTGGGATACGACAATCTCATTTCCGATCCACTAATCCTTCTTTACTGCATCCCTCCTTCTAAATCGAGTAATGTTTCTATGGAAACGACCGGATTTTCTTTTGGGATACGACAATCTCATTTCCGATCCACTAATCCTTCTTTACTGCATCCCTCACTAGCACACATAGACGATTTCACACGGAAATTGCGTCGCTATGAAATACTATGTGTTCTAAGACATTTCCTTCTAAATCGAGTAACGTTGCTATGGAAACGACAGGATTTTCTTTTGGGATACGACAATCTCATTTTCGATCCACTAATCCTTCTTTACTGCATCCCTTACTCCCACTCATTCACGAATTCACACGGAAATTGCGTCGCTAGGAAATACTATGGGTTCTGTGACTTCTCCTTCTAAATCGAGTAACGTTTCTATGGAAACGACAGGATTTTCTTTTGGGATACGACATCCACATTTCCGATCCACTAATGCTTCTTTACTGTATCCCTCCCTCCCACACATTGACGGATTCACACGGAAATTGGGTCGCTATGAATTACTATGGGTTCTATGACTTCTCCTTCTAAATCGTGTAACGTTTCTATGGAAACGACAGGATTTTCTTTTGGGATACGACAGTCTCTTTTCCGATCCACTAATCCTTCTTTACTGCATCCCTCACTCCCACACACTGACGAATTCACACGGAAATTGCGTCGCTATGAAATACTATGTGTTCTAAGACATTTCCTTCTAAATCGAGTAACGTTTATATGGAAACGACAGGATTTTCTTTTGGGATACGACAATCTCATTTCTGATCCACTAATCCTTCTTTACTGCATCCTTCACTCCCACTCATTGACGAATTCACACGGAAATTGCATCGCTATGAAACACTATGTGTTCTAAGACAGTTCCTTCTAAATCGAGTAACATTTCTATGGAAACGACAGGATTTTCTTATGGGATACGACAATACCATTTCCGATCCGCTAATCCTTCTGTACTGCATCCCTCCTTCTAAATCGAGTAACGTTTCTATGGAAACGACAGGATTTTCTTTTGGGATACGACAATCTCATTTCCGATCCACTAATCCTTCTTTACTGCATCCCTCACTCCCACACATTCGCGAATTCACACGGAAATTGCGTCGCTATGAAATACTATGTGTTCTATGACATCTCCTTCTATATCGAGTAACGTTTCTATGGAAACGACAGGATTTTCTTTCGGGATACGACAATCTCATTTCCGATACACTAATCCTTCTTTACTGCATCCCTCACTCCCACACATTGACGAATTCACATGGACATTGCGTCGCTATGAAATACTATGTGTTCTAAGACATTTCCTTCTAAACCGAGTAACGTTTCTATGGGAACGACAGGATTTTCTTTTGGGATACGACAATCACATTTCCGATCCACTAATCCTTCTTTACTGCATCCCTCACTCCCACTCATTGACGAATTCACACGGAAATTGCGTCGCAATGAAATACTATGTGTTCTAAGACACTTCCATCTAAATTGAGTAACGTTTCTATAGAAACGACAGGATTTTCTTTTGGGATACGACAATCTCATTTCCGATCCACTAATCCTTCTTTACTGCATCCCTCCTTCTAAATCGAGTAATGTTTCTATGGAAACGACCGGATTTTCTTTTGGGATACGACAATCTCATTTCCGATCCACTAATCCTTCTTTACTGCATCCCTCACTAGCACACATAGACGATTTCACACGGAAATTGCGTCGCTATGAAATACTATGTGTTCTAAGACATTTCCTTCTAAATCGAGTAACGTTGCTATGGAAACGACAGGATTTTCTTTTGGGATACGACAATCTCATTTTCGATCCACTAATCCTTCTTTACTGCATCCCTTACTCCCACTCATTCACGAATTCACACGGAAATTGCGTCGCTAGGAAATACTATGGGTTCTGTGACTTCTCCTTCTAAATCGAGTAACGTTTCTATGGAAACGACAGGATTTTCTTTTGGGATACGACATCCACATTTCCGATCCACTAATGCTTCTTTACTGTATCCCTCCCTCCCACACATTGACGGATTCACACGGAAATTGGGTCGCTATGAATTACTATGGGTTCTATGACTTCTCCTTCTAAATCGTGTAACGTTTCTATGGAAACGACAGGATTTTCTTTTGGGATACGACAGTCTCTTTTCCGATCCACTAATCCTTCTTTACTGCATCCCTCACTCCCACACACTGACGAATTCACACGGAAATTGCGTCGCTATGAAATACTATGTGTTCTAAGACATTTCCTTCTAAATCGAGTAACGTTTATATGGAAACGACAGGATTTTCTTTTGGGATACGACAATCTCATTTCTGATCCACTAATCCTTCTTTACTGCATCCTTCACTCCCACTCATTGACGAATTCACACGGAAATTGCATCGCTATGAAACACTATGTGTTCTAAGACAGTTCCTTCTAAATCGAGTAACATTTCTATGGAAACGACAGGATTTTCTTATGGGATACGACAATACCATTTCCGATCCGCTAATCCTTCTGTACTGCATCCCTCCTTCTAAATCGAGTAACGTTTCTATGGAAACGACAGGATTTTCTTTTGGGATACGACAATCTCATTTCCGATCCACTAATCCTTCTTTACTGCATCCCTCACTCCCACACATTCGCGAATTCACACGGAAATTGCGTCGCTATGAAATACTATGTGTTCTATGACATCTCCTTCTATATCGAGTAACGTTTCTATGGAAACGACAGGATTTTCTTTCGGGATACGACAATCTCATTTCCGATACACTAATCCTTCTTTACTGCATCCCTCACTCCCACACATTGACGAATTCACATGGACATTGCGTCGCTATGAAATACTATGTGTTCTAAGACATTTCCTTCTAAACCGAGTAACGTTTCTATGGGAACGACAGGATTTTCTTTTGGGATACGACAATCACATTTCCGATCCACTAATCCTCCTTTACTGCATCCCTCACTCCCACACATTGACGAATTCACACGGAAATCGCGTCGCTATGAAATACTATGTATTCTGAGACATTTCCTACTAAATCGAGTAACGATTCTATGGAAACGACAGGATTTTCTTTTGGGATACGACAATCTCATTTCCGATCCACTAATCCTTCTTTACAGCATCCCTCACTCCCACTCATTGACGAATTCACACGGAAATTGCGTCGCTATGAAATACTATGGCTTCTATGACTTCTTCTTCTAAATCGAGTAACGTTTCTATGGAAACGACCGGATTTTCTTTTGGGATACGACAATCTCATTTCCGATCCTCTAATCCTTCTTTACTGCATCCCTCACTCCCACACATTGACGATTTCACACGGAAATTGCGTCGCTATGAAATACTATGTGTTCTAAGACATTTCCTTCTAATTCGAGAAACATTTCTATGGAAACGACAGGATTTTCTTTTGGGATACGACAATCTCATTTCCGATCCACTAATCGTTCTTTACTGCATCCCTTACTCCCACTCATTGACGAATTCACATGGAAATTGCGTCGCAATGAAATACCATGGGTTCTATGACATTTCCTTCTAAATCGAGTAACGTTTCTATGGAAACGACAGGATTTTCTTTTGGGATACGACAATCTCATTTCCGATCCACTAATCCTTCTTTACTGCATCCCTCACTCCCACTCATTGACGAATTCACACGGAAATTGCGTCGCTATGAACTGCTATGGGTCCTATGACTTCTCCTTCTAAATCGAGTAACGTTTCTATGGAAACGACAGGATTTTCTTTTGGGATACGACAATCACATTTCCGATCCACTAATCCTTCTTTACTGCATCCCTCACTCCCACACATTGACGAATTCACACGGAAATTGCGGCGCTATGAAATACTATGTGTTCTATGACTTTTCCTTCTAAATTGAGTAACGTTTCTATGGAAACGACAGGATTTTCTCTTGGGATACGACAATCTCATTTCCGATCTACTAATCCTTCTTTACTGCATCCCTCACTCCCACTCATTGACGAATTGACACGGAAATTGCGTCGCAATGAAATACTATGTGTTCTAAGACACTTCCATCTAAATTGAGTAACGTTTCTATAGAAACGACAGGATTTTCTTTTGGGATACGACAATCTCATTTCCGATCCACTAATCCTTCTTTACTGCATCCTCCTTCTAATTCGAGTAACGTTTCTATGGAAACAACCGGATTTTCTTTTGGGATACGACAATCTCATTTCCGATCCACTAATCCTTCTTTACTGCATCCCTCACTAGCACACATAGACGATTTCACACGGAAATTGCGTCGCTATGAATTACTATGGGTTCTATGACTTCTCCTTCTAAATCGTGTAACGTTTCTATGCAAACGACAGGATTTTCTTTTGGGATTCGGCAGTCTCATTTCCGATCCACTAATCCTTCTTTACTGCATCCCTCACTCCCACACACTGACGAATTCACACGGAAATTGCGTCGCTATGAAATACTATGTGTTCTAAGACATTTCCTTCTAAATCGAGTAACGTTTATATGGAAACGACAGGATTTTCTTTTGGGATACGACAATCTCATTTCTGATCCACTAATCCTTCTTTACTGCATCCTTCACTCCCACTCATTGACGAATTCACACGGAAATTGCGTCGCTATGAAACACTATGTGTTCTAAGACATTTCCTTCTAAATCGAGTAACATTTCTATGGAAACGACAGGATTTTCTTTTGGGATACGACAATACCATTTCCGATCCGCTAATCCTTCTTTACTGCATCCCTCCTTCTAAATCGAGTAACGTTTCTATGGAAACGACAGGATTTTCTTTTGGGATACGACAATCTCATTTCCGATCCACTAATCCTTCTTTACTGCATCCCTCACTCCCACACATTGGCGAATTTACACGGAAATTGCGTCGCTATGAAATACTATGTGTTCTATGACATCTCCTTCTATATCGAGTAACGTTTCTATGGAAACGACAGGATTTTCTTTTGGGATACGACAATCACATTTCCGATCCACTAATCCTTCTTTACTGCATCCCTCACTCCCACACATTGACGAATTCACACGGAAATCGCGTCGCTATGAAATACTATGTATTCTGAGACATTTCCTTCTAAATCGAGTAACGATTCTATGGAAACGACAGGATTTTCTTTTGGGATACGACAATCTCATTTCCGATCCACTAATCCTTCTTTACTGCATCCCTCACTCCCACACATTGACGAATTCACACGGAAATTGCGTCGCTATGAAATATTATGTGTTCTAAGACATTTCCTTCTAAATCGAGTAACGTTTCTATGGAAACGACGGGATTTTCTTTTGGGATACGACAATCTCATTTCCGATCCACTAATCCTTCTTTACTGCATCCCTCACTCCCACACATTGACGATTTCACACGGAAATTGCGTCGCTATGAAATACTATGTGTTCTAAGACATTTCATTCTAATTCGAGAAACGTTTCTATGGAAACGACAGGATTTTCTTTTGGGATACGACAATCTCATTTCCGATCCACTAATCCTTCTTTACTGCATCCCTCACTCCCACTCATTGACGAATTCACACGGAAATTGCGTCGCTATGAAATGCTATGGGTCCTATGACTTCTCCTTCTAAATCGAGTAACGTTTCTATGGAAACGACAGGATTTTCTTTTGGGATACGACAATCACATTTCCGATCCACTAATCCTTCTTTACTGCATCCCTCACTCCCACACATTGACGAATTCACACGGAAATTGCGTCGCTATGAAATACTATGGGTTCTATGACTTCTCCTTCTAAATTGAGTAACGTTTCTATGGAAACGACAGGATTTTCTCTTGGGATACGACAATCTCATTTCCGATCCACTAATCCTTCTTTACTGCATCCCTCACTCCCACTCATTTACGAATTCACACGGAAATTGCGTCGCAATGAAATACTATGTGTTCTAAGACACTTCCATCTAAATTGAGTAACGTTTCTATAGAAACGACAGGATTTTCTTTTGTGATACGACAATCTCATTTCCGATCCACTAATCCTTCTTTACTGCATCCTCCTTCTAAATCGAGTAACGTTTCTATGGAAACGACCGGATTTTCTTTTGGGATACGACAATCTCATTTCCGATCCACTAATCCTTCTTTACTGCATCCCTCACTCCCACACATTGACGATTTCACACGGAAATTGCGTCGCTATGAAATACTATGTGTTCTAAGACATTTCCTTCTAATTCGAGAAACATTTCTATGGAAACGACAGGATTTTCTTTTGGGATACGACAATCTCATTTCCGATCCACTAATCCTTCTTTACTGCATCCCTTACTCCCACTCATTGACGAATTCACATGGAAATTGCGTCGCAATGAAATACCATGGGTTCTATAACATTTCCTTCTAAATCGAGTAACGTTTCTATGGAAACGACAGGATTTTCTTTTGGGATACGACAATCTCATTTCCGATCCACTAATCCTTCTTTACTGCATCCCTCACTCCCACTCATTGACGAATTCACACGGAAATTGCGTCGCTATGAAACGCTATGGGTCCTATGACTTCTCCTTCTAAATCGAGTAACGTTTCTATGGAAACGACAGGATTTTCTTTTGGGATACGACAATCACATTTCCGATCCACTAATCCTTCTTTACTGCATCCCTCACTCCCACACATTGACGAATTCACACGGAAATTGCGTCGCTATGAAATACTATGGGTTCTATGACTTCTCCTTCTAAATTGAGTAACGTTTCTATGGAAACGACAGGATTTTCTCTTGGGATACGACAATCTCATTTCCGATCCACTAATCCTTCTTTACTGCATCCCTCACTCCCACTCATTGACGAATTGACACGGAAATTGCGTCGCAATGAAATACTATGTGTTCTAAGACACTTCCATCTAAATTGAGTAACGTTTCTATAGAAACGACAGGATTTTCTTTTGGGATACGACAATCTCATTTCCGATCCACTAATCCTTCTTTACTGCATCCTCCTTCTAAATCGAGTAACGTTTCTATGGAAACAACCGGATTTTCTTTTGGGATACGACAATCTCATTTCCGATCCACTAATCCTTCTTTACTGCATCCCTCACTAGCACACATAGACGATTTCACACGGAAATTGCGTCGCTATGAATTACTATGGGTTCTATGACTTCTCCTTCTAAATCGTGTAACGTTTCTATGCAAACGACAGGATTTTCTTTTGGGATACGGCAGTCTCATTTCCGATCCACTAATCCTTCTTTACTGCATCCCTCACTCCCACACACTGACGAATTCACACGGAAATTGCGTCGCTATGAAATACTATGTGTTCTAAGACATTTCCTTCTAAATCGAGTAACGTTTATATGGAAACGACAGGATTTTCTTTTGGGATACGACAATCTCATTTCTGATCCACTAATCCTTCTTTACTGCATCCTTCACTCCCACTCATTGACGAATTCACACGGAAATTGCGTCGCTATGAAACACTATGTGTTCTAAGACATTTCCTTCTAAATCGAGTAACATTTCTATAGAAACGACAGGATTTTCTTTTGGGATACGACAATACCATTTCCGATCCGCTAATCCTTCTTTACTGCATCCCTCCTTCTAAATCGAGTAACGTTTCTATGGAAACGACAGGATTTTCTTTTGGGATACGACAATCTCATTTCCGATCCACTAATCCTTCTTTACTGCATCCCTCACTCCCACACACTGGCGAATTTACACGGAAATTGCGTCGCTATGAAATACTATGTGTTCTATGACATCTCCTTCTATATCGAGTAACGTTTCTATGGAAACGACAGGATTTTCTTTTGGGATACGACAATCACATTTCCGATCCACTAATCCTTCTTTACTGCATCCCTCACTCCCACACATTGACGAATTCACACGGAAATCGCGTCGCTATGAAATACTATGTATTCTGAGACATTTCCTTCTAAATCGAGTAACGAATCTATGGAAACGACAGGATTTTCTTTTGGGATACGACAATCTCATTTCCGATCCACTAATCCTTCTTTACTGCATCCCTCACTCCCACACATTGACGAATTCACACGGAAATTGCGTCGCTATGAAATATTATGTGTTCTAAGACATTTCCTTCTAAATCGAGTAACATTTCTATGGAAACGACGGGATTTTCTTTTGGGATACGACAATCTCATTTCCGATCCACTAATCCTTCTTTACTGCATCCCTCACTCCCACACATTGACGATTTCACACGGAAATTGCGTCGCTATGAAATACTATGTGTTCTAAGACATTTCATTCTAATTCGAGAAACGTTTCTATGGAAACGACAGGATTTTCTTTTGGGATACGACAATCTCATTTCCGATCCACTAATCCTTCTTTACTGCATCCCTCACTCCCACTCATTGACTAATTCACACGGAAATTGCGTCGCTATGAAATGCTATGGGTCCTATGACTTCTCCTTCTAAATTGAGTAACGTTTTTATGGAAACGACAGGATTTTCTCTTGGGATACGACAATCTCATTTCCGATCCACTAATCCTTCTTTACTGCATCCCTCACTCCCACTCATTGACGAATTCACACGGAAATTGCGTCGCAATGAAATACTCTGTGTTCTAAGACACTTCCATCTAAATTGAGTAACGTTTCTATAGAAACGACAGGATTTTCTTTTGTGATACGACAATCTCATTTCCGATCCACTAATCCTTCTTTACTGCATCCTCCTTCTAAATCGAGTAACGTTTCTATGGAAACGACCGGATTTTCTTTTGGGATACGACAATCTCATTTCCGATCCACTAATCCTTCTTTACTGCATCCCTCACTCCCACACATTGACGATTTCACACGGAAATTGCGTCGCTATGAAATACTATGTGTTCTAAGACATTTCCTTCTAATTCGAGAAACATTTCTATGGAAACGACAGGATTTTCTTTTGGGATACGACAATCTCATTTCCGATCCACTAATCCTTCTTTACTGCATCCCTTACTCCCACTCATTGACGAATTCACATGGAAATTGCGTCGCAATGAAATACCATGGGTTCTATGACATTTCCTTCTAAATCGAGTAACGTTTCTATGGAAACGACAGGATTTTCTTTTGGGATACGACAATCTCATTTCCGATCCACTAATCCTTCTTTACTGCATCCCTCACTCCCACTCATTGACGAATTCACACGGAAATTGCGTCGCTATGAAACGCTATGGGTCCTATGACTTCTCCTTCTAAATCGAGTAACGTTTCTATGGAAACGACAGGATTTTCTTTTGGGATACGACAATCACATTTCCGATCCACTAATCCTTCTTTACTGCATCCCTCACTCCCACACATTGACGAATTCACACGGAAATTGCGTCGCTATGAAATACTATGGGTTCTATGACTTCTCCTTCTAAATTGAGTAACGTTTCTATGGAAACGACAGGATTTTCTCTTGGGATACGACAATCTCATTTCCGATCCACTAATCCTTCTTTACTGCATCCCTCACTCCCACTCATTGACGAATTGACACGGAAATTGCGTCGCAATGAAATACTATGTGTTCTAAGACACTTCCATCTAAATAGAGTAACGTTTCTATAGAAACGACAGGATTTTCTTTTGGGATACGACAATCTCATTTCCGATCCACTAATCCTTCTTTACTGCATCCTCCTTCTAAATCGAGTAACGTTTCTATGGAAACAACCGGATTTTCTTTTGGGATACGACAATCTCATTTCCGATCCACTAATCCTTCTTTACTGCATCCCTCACTAGCACACATAGACGATTTCACACGGAAATTGCGTCGCTATGAATTACTATGGGTTCTATGACTTCTCCTTCTAAATCGTGCAACGTTTCTATGCAAACGACAGGATTTTCTTTTGGGATACGGCAGTCTCATTTCCGATCCACTAATCCTTCTTTACTGCATCCCTCACTACCACACACTGACGAATTCACACGGAAATTGCGTCGCTATGAAATACTATGTGTTCTAAGACATTTCCTTCTAAATCGAGTAACGTTTATATGGAAACGACAGGATTTTCTTTTGGGATACGACAATCTCATTTCTGATCCACTAATCCTTCTTTACTGCATCCTTCACTCCCACTCATTGACGAATTCACACGGAAATTGCGTCGCTATGAAACACTATGTGTTCTAAGACATTTCCTTCTAAATCGAGTAACATTTCTATGGAAACGACAGGATTTTCTTTTGGGATACGACAATACCATTTCCGATCCGCTAATCCTTCTTTACTGCATCCCTCCTTCTAAATCGAGTAACGTTTCTATGGAAACGACAGGATTTTCTCTTGGGATACGACAATCTCATTTCCGATCCACTAATCCTTCTTTACTGCATCCCTCACTCCCACACATTGACGAATTCACACGGAAATCGCGTCGCTATGAAATACTATGTATTCTGAGACATTTCCTTCTAAATCGAGTAACGATTCTATGGAAACGACAGGATTTTCTTTTGGGATACGACAATCTCATTTCCGATCCACTAATCCTTCTTTACTGCATCCCTCACTCCCACACATTGACGATTTCACACGGAAATTGCGTCGCTATGAAATACTATGTGTTCTAAGACATTTCCTTCTAATTCGAGAAACGTTTCTATGGAAACGACAGGATTTTCTTTTGGGATACGACAATCTCATTTCCGATCCACTAATCCTTCTTTACTGCATCCCTCACTCCCACTCATTGACGAATTCACACGGAAATTGCGTCGCTATGAAATGCTATGGGTCCTATGACTTCTCCTTCTAAATCGAGTAACGTTTCTATGGAAACGACAGGATTTTCTTTTGGGATACGACAATCACATTTCCGATCCACTAATCCTTCTTTACTGCATCCCTCACTCCCACACATTGACGAATTCACACGGAAATTGCGTCGCTATGAAATACTATGGGTTCTATGACTTCTCCTTCTAAATTGAGTAACGTTTCTATGGAAACGACAGGATTTTCTCTTGGGATACGACAATCTCATTTCCGATCCACTAATCCTTCTTTACTGCATCCCTCACTCCCACTCATTGACGAATTCACACGGAAATTGCGTCGCAATGAAATACTATGTGTTCTAAGACACTTCCATCTAAATTGAGTAACGTTTCTATAGAAACGACAGGATTTTCTTTTGTGATACGACAATCTCATTTCCGATCCACTAATCCTTCTTTACTGCATCCTCCTTCTAAATCGAGTAACGTTTCTATGGAAACAACTGGATTTTCTTTTGGGATACGACAATCTCATTTCCGATCCACTAATCCTTCTTTACTGCATCCCTCACCAGCACACATAGACGATTTCACACGGAAATTGCGTCGCTATGAATTACTATGGGTTCTATGACTTCTCCTTCTAAATCGTGTAACGTTTCTATGGAAACGACAGGATTTTCTTTTGGGATACGGAAGTCTCATTTCCGATCCACTAATCCTTCTTTACTGCATCCCTCACTCCCACACACTGACGAATTCACACGGAAATTGCATCGCTATGAAATACTATGTGTTCTAAGACATTTCCTTCTAAATCGAGTAACGTTTATATGGAAACGACAGGATTATCTTTTGGGATACGACAATCTCATTTCTGATCCACTAATCCTTCTTTACTGCATCCTTCACTCCCACTCATTGACGAATTCACACGGAAATTGCGTCGCTATGAAACACTATGTGTTCTAAGACATTTCCTTCTAAATCGAGTAACATTTCTATGGAAACGACAGGATTTTCTTTTGGGATACGACAATACCATTTCCGATCCGCTAATCCTTCTTTACTGCATCCCTCCTTCTAAATCGAGTAACGTTTCTATGGAAACGACAGGATTTTCTTTTGGGATACGACAATCTCATTTCCGATCCACTAATCCTTCTTTACTGCATCCCTCACTCCCACACATTGGCGAATTCACACGGAAATTGCGTCGCTATGAAATTCTATGTGTTCTATGACATCTCCTTCTATATCGAGTAACGTTTCTATGGAAACCACAGGATTTTCTTTTGGGATACGACAATCTCATTTCCGATCCACTAATCCTTCTTTACTGTATCCCTCACTCCCACACATTGACGAATTCACATGGAAATTGCGTCGCTATGAAATACTATGTGTTGTAAGACATTTCCTTCTAAACCGAGTAAGGTTTCTATGGAAATGACAGGATTTTCTTTTGGGATACGACAATCACATTTCCGATCCACTAATCCTTCTTTACTGCATCCCTCACTCCCACACATTGACGAATTCACACGGAAATCGCGTCGCTATGAAATACTATGTATTCTGAGACATTTCCTTCTAAATCGAGTAACGATTCTATGGAAACGACAGGATTTTCTTTTGGGATACGACAATCTCATTTCCGATCCACTAATCCTTCTTTACTGCATCCCTCACTCCCACACATTGACGAATTCACACGGAAATTGCGTCGCTATGAAATACTATGTGTTCTAAGACATTTCCTTCTAAATCGAGTAACGTTTCTATGGAAACGACAGGATTTTATTTTGGGATACGATAATCTCATTTCCGATCCACTAATCCTTCTTTACTCCATTTCTCACTCCCACTCATTGACGAATTCACACGGAAATTGCGTCGCTATGAAATACTATGTGTTCTAATACATTTCCTTCTAAATCGAGTAACATTTCTATGAAAACGACAGGATTTTCTTTTGGGATACGACAATCTCATTTCCGATCCACTAATCCTTCTTTACTGCATCCCTCACTCCCACTCATTGACGAATTCACACGGAAATTGCATCGCTATGAAACACTATGTGTTCTAAGACATTTCCTTCTAAATCGAGTAACGTTTCTATGGAAACAAAAGGATTTTCTTTTGGGAAACGACAAACACATTTCCGATCCACTAATCCTTCTTAACTGCATCCGTCACTCCCACTCATTGACGAATTCACACGGAAATTGCGTCGCTATGAAATACTATGTGATCTAAGACATTTCCATCTAAATTGAGTAACGTTTCTATGGAAACGACAGGATTTTCTTTTGGGATACGACAATCTCATTTCCGATCCACTAATCCTTCTTTACTGCATCCCTCACTCCCACTCATTGACGAATTCACACGGAAATTGATTCGCTATGAAATACTATGTGTTCTAAGACATTTCCTTCTAAATCGAGTAACGTTTCTATGGAAACGACAGGATTTTCTCTTGGGATACGGCAATCACATTTCCGATCCACTAATCCTTCTTTACTGCATCCCTCACTCCCACACATTGACGAATTCACACGGAAATTGCGTCGCTATGAAATACTATGTGTTCTAAGACATTTCCTTCTAAATCGAGTAACGTTTCTATGGAAACGACAGGATTTTCTTTTGGGATACGACAATCTCATTTCCGATCCACTAATCCTTCTTTACTGCATCCCTCACTCCCACTCATTGACGAATTCACACGGAAATTGCGTCGCTATGAAATACTATGGGTTCTATGACTTCTCCTTCTAAATCGAGTAACGTTTTTATGGAAACGACACGATTTTCTTTTGGGATACGACAATCACATTTCCGATCCACTAATCCTTCTTTACTGCATCCCTCAATCCCGCACATTGCGGGCGTGCCACAGGGGAGTGTTATGGGACCATTGCTTTTCACAATATCTATAAATGACTTAGTGGATAGTGTCGGAAGTTCCATGCGGCTTTTCGCGGATGATGCTGTAGTATACAGAGAAGTTGCTGCATTAGAAAATTGTAGCGAAATACAGGAAGATCTGCAGCGGATATGCACTTGGTGCAGGGAGTGGCAACTGACCCTTAACATAGACAAAAGTAATGTATTGCGAATACATAGAAAGAAGGATCCTTTATTGTATGATTATATGATAGCGGAACAAACACTGGTAGCAGTTACTTCTGTAAAATATCTGGGAGTATGCGTACGGAACGATTTGAAGTGGAATGATCATATAAAACTAATTGTTGGTAAGGCGGGTACCAGGTTGAGATTCATTGGGAGAGTGCTTAGAAAATTTAGTCCATCAACAAAGGAGGTGGCTTACAAAACACTCGTTCGACCTATACTTGAGTATTGCTCATCAGTGTGGGATCCGTACCAGGTCGGGTTGACGGAGGAGATAGAGAAGATCCAAAGAAGAGCGGCGCGTTTCGTCACTGGGTTATTTGGTAACCGTGATAGCGTTATGCAGATGTTTAATAAACTCAAGTGGCAGACTCTGCAAGAGAGGCGCTCTGCATCGCGGTGTAGCTTGCTCGAAAGGTTTCGAGAGAGTGCGTTTCTGGATGAGGTATCGAATATATTGCTTCCCCCTACTTATACTTCCCGAGGAGATCACGAATGTAAAATTAGAGAGATTCGAGCGCGCACGGAGGCTTTCAGACAGTCATTCTTCCCGCGAACCATAAGCGACTGGAACAGGAACGGCAGGTAATGACAGTGGCACGTAAAGTGCCCTCCGCCACACACCGTTGGGTGGCTTGCGGAGTATCAATGTAGATGTAGATGTAGATTGACGAATTAACACAGCAATTGCGTCTCAATGAAATACAATGGGTTCTAAGACATTTCCTTCTAAATCGAGCAACATTTATATGGAAACGACATGATTTTCTTTTGGGATACGACAATCTCATTTCCGATCCACTAATCCTTCTTTACTGCATCCCTCACTCCACTCATTGACGAATTCACACGGAAACTGCGTCGCTATGAAATACTATGTGTTCTAAGACATTTCCATCTAAATCGAGTAACGCTTCTATGAAAACGACAGGATTTTCTTTTGGGATACGACAATCTCATTTCCGATCCACTAATCCTTCTTTACTACATCCCTCACTCCCACTCATTGACGAATTCACACGGAAATTGCGTCGCTATGAAATACTATGTGTTCTAAGACATTTCCTTCTAAACCGAGTAACGTTTCTATGGAAACGACAAGATTTTCTTTTGGGATACGACAATCACATTTCCGATCCACTAATCCTTCTTTACTGCATCCCTCACTCCCACACATTGACGAATTCACACGGAAATCGCGTCGCTATGAAATACTATGTATTCTGAGACATTTCCTTCTAAATCGAGTAACGATTCTATGGAAACGACAGGATTTTCTTTTGGGATACGACAATCTCATTTCCGATCCACTAATCCTTCTTTACTGCATCCCTCACTCCCACACATTGACGAATTCACACGGAAATTGCGTCGCTATGAAATACTATGTGTTCTAAGACATTTCCTTCTAAATCGAGTAACGTTTCTATGGAAACGACAGGATTTTATTTTGGGATACGATAATCTCATTTCCGATCCACTAATCCTTCTTTACTCCATCCCTCACTCCCACTCATTGACGAATTCACACGGAAATTGCGTCGCTATGAAATACTATGTGATCTAAGACATTTCCTTCAAAATCGAGTAACATTTCTATGAATACGACAGGATTTTCTTTTGGGATACGACAATCTCATTTCCGATCCACTAATCC
This sequence comes from Schistocerca piceifrons, assembly GCF_021461385.2. Lineage (NCBI taxonomy): Eukaryota > Metazoa > Arthropoda > Insecta > Orthoptera > Acrididae > Schistocerca > Schistocerca piceifrons. Next base: position 713,706 of record NW_025728265.1, read on the forward strand.
TTCTTTACTGCATTCCTCACTCCCACTCGCTGACGAATTCACACGGAAATTGCATCGCTATGAAACACTATGTGTTCTAAGACATTTCCTTCTAAATCGAGTAACGTTTCTATGGAAACGACAGGATTTTCTTTTGGGAAACGACAAACACATTTCCGATCCACTAATCCTTCTTAAATGCATCCGTCACTCCCACTCATTGACGAATTCACACGGAAATTGCGTTGCTATGAAATACTATGTGTTCTAAGACATTTCCATCTAAATTGAGTAACGTTTCTATGGAAACGACAGGATTTTCTTTTGGGATACGACAATCTCATTTCCGATCCACTAATCCTTCTTTACTGCATCCCTCACTCCCACTCATTGACGAATTCACACGGAAATTGCGTCGCTATGAAATACTATGTGTTCTAAGACAATTCCTTCTAAATCGAGTAACGTTTCTATGGAAACGACAGGATTTTCTCTTGGGGTACGGCAATCACATTTCCGATCCACTAATCCTTCTTTACTGCATCCCTCACTCCCACACATTGACGAATTCACACGGAAATTGCGTCGCTATGAAATACTATGTGTTCTAAGACATTTCCTTCTAAATCGAGTAACGTTTCAATGGAAACGACAGGATTTTCTTTTGGGATACGACAATCTCATTTCCGATCGACTAATCCTTCTTTACTGCATCCCTCACTCCCACTCATTGACGAATTCACACGGAAATTGCGTCGCTATGAAATACTATGGGTTCTATGACTTCTCCTTCTAAATCGAGTAACGTTTTTATGGAAACGACACGATTTTCTTTTGGGATACGACAATCACATTTCCGATCCACTAATCCTTCTTTACTGCATCCCTCAATCCCGCACATTGCGGGCGTGCCACAGGGGAGTGTTATGGGACCATTGCTTTTCACAATATCTATAAATGGCTTAGTAGATAGTGTCGGAAGTTCCATGCGGCTTTTCGCGGATGATGCTGTAGTATACAGAGAAGTTGCTGCATTAGAAAATTGTAGCGAAATACAGGAAGATCTGCAGCGGATATGCACTTGGTGCAGGGAGTGGCAACTGACCCTTAACATAGACAAATGTAATGTATTGCGAATACATAGAAAGAAGGATCCTTTATTGTATGATTATATGATAGCGGAACAAACACTGGTAGCAGTTACTTCTGTAAAATATCTGGGAGTATGCGTACGGAACGATTTGAAGTGGAATGATCATATAAAACTAATTGTTGGTAAGGCGGGTACCAGGTTGAGATTCATTGGGAGAGTGCTTAGAAAATTTAGTCCATCAACAAAGGAGGTGGCTTACAAAACACTCGTTCGACCTATACTTGAGTATTGCTCATCAGTGTGGGATCCGTACCAGGTCGGGTTGACGGAGGAGATAGAGAAGATCCAAAGAAGAGCGGCGCGTTTCGTCACTGGGTTATTTGGTAACCGTGATAGCGTTATGCAGATGTTTAATAAACTCAAGTGGCAGACTCTGCAAGAGAGGCGCTCTGCATCGCGGTGTAGCTTGCTCGCCAGGTTTCGAGAGGGTGCGTTTCTGGATGAGGTATCGAATACATTGCTTCCCCCTACTTATACTTCCCGAGGAGATCACGAATGTAAAATTAGAGAGATTCGAGCGCGCACGGAGGCTTTCAGACAGTCATTCTTCCCGAGAACCATAAGCGACTGGAACAGGAAAGGCAGGTAATGACAGTGGCACGTAAAGTGCCCTCCGCCACACACCGTTGGGTGGCTTGCGGAGTATCAATGTAGATGTAGATGTAGATTGACGAATTAACACAGCAATTGCGTCTCAATGAAATACAATGGGTTCTAAGACATTTCCTTATAAATCGAGCAACATTTCTATGGAAACGACAGGATTTTCTTTTGGGATACGACAATCTCATTTCCGATCCACTAATCCTTCTTTACTGCATCCCTCACTCCACTCATTGACGAATTCACACGGAAACTGCGTCGCTATGAAATACTATGTGTTCTAAGACATTTCCATCTAAATCGAGTAACGCTTCTATGAAAACGACAGGATTTTCTTTTGGGATACGACAATCTCACTTCCGATCCACTAATCCTTCTTTACTGCATCCCTCACTCCCACTCATTGACGAATTCACACGGAAATTGCGTCGCTATGAAATACTATGTGTTCTAAGACATTTCCTTCTAAATCGAGTAACGTTTCTATGGAAACGACAGGATTTTCTTTTGGGAAACGACAATCACATTCCGATCCACTAATCCTTCTTTACTGCATCCCTCACTCCCACACATTGACGAATTCACACGGAAATTGCGTCGCTATGAAATACTATGGGTTCTATGACTTCTCCTTCTAAATCGAGTAACGTTTCTATGGAAACGACAGGATTTTCTCTTGGGATACGACAATCTCACTTCCGATCCACTAATCCTTCTTTACTGCAACCCTCACTCCCACTCATTGACGAATTCACACGGAAATTGCGTCGCTATGAAATACTATGTGTTCTAAGACATTTCCATCGAAATTGAGTAACGTTTCTATGGAAACGACAGGATTTTCTTTTGGGATACGACAATCTCATTTCCGATCCACTAATCCTTCTTTACCGCATCCCTCACACCCACTCATTGACGAATTCACACGGAAATTGCGTCGCTATGAAATACTATGTGTTCTAAGACATTTCCTTCTATATCGAGTAACGTTTCTATGGAAACGATAGGATTTTCTTTCGGAATACGACAATCACATTTCCGATCCACTAATCCTTCTTTACTGCATCCCTCACTCCCACTCATTGACGAATTCACACGGAAATTGCGTCGCTATGAAATACTATGTGTTCTAAGACATTTCCTTCTAAATCGAGTAACGTTTCTATGGAAACGACAGGATTTTCTTTTGGGAAACGACAATCACATTTCCGATCCACTAATCCTTCTTTACTGCATCCCTCACTCCCACACATTGACGAATTCACACGGAAATTGCGTCGCTATGAAGTACTATGCGTTCTAAGACATTTCCTTCTAAATCGAGTAACGTTTCTATGGAAACGACAGGATTTTCTTTTGGGATACGACAATCACATTTCAGATCCACTAATCCTTCTTTACTGCATCCCTCACTCCCACACATTGACGAATTCACACGGAAATTGCGTCGCTATGAAATACTATGGGTTCTATGACTTCTCCTTCTAAATCGAGTAACGTTTCTATGGAAACGACAGGATTTTCACTTGGGATACGACAATCTCATTTCCGATCCACTAATCCTTCTTTACTGCAACCCTCACTCCCACTCATTGACGAATTCACACGGAAATTGCGTCGCTATGAAATACTATGTGTTCTAAGACATTTCCATCGAAATTGAGTAACGTTTCTATGGAAACGACAGGATTTTCTTTTGGGATACGAAAATCTCATTTCCGATCCACTAATCCTTCTTTACCGCATCCCTCACACCCACTCATTGACGAATTCACACGGAAATTGCGTCGCTATGAAATACTTTGTGTTCTAAGACATTTCCTTCTATATCGAGTAACGTTTCTATGGAAACGATATGATTTTCTTTCGGAATACGACAATCACATTTCCGATCCACTAATCCTTCTTTACTGCATCCCTCACTCCCACTCATTGACGAATTCACACGGAAATTGCGTCGCTATGAAATACTATGTGTTCTAAGACATTTCCTTCTAAATCGAGTAACGTTTCTATGGAAACGACAGGATTTTCTTTTGGGAAACGACAATCACATTTCCGATCCACTAATCCTTCTTTACTGCATCCCTCACTCCCACACATTGACGAATTCACACGGAAATCGGGTCGCTATGAAATACTATGCGTTCTAAGACATTTCCTTCTAAATCGAGTAACGTTTCTATGGAAACGACAGGATTTTCTTTTGGGATACGACAATCACATTTCCGATCCACTAATCCTTCTTTACTGCATCCCTCACTCCCACACATTGACGAATTAACACAGCAATTGCGTCGCAATGAAATACTATGGGTCCTATGACTTCTCCTTCTAAATCGAGTAATGTTTCTATGGAAACGACAGGATTTTCTTTTGGGATACGACAGTCTCATTTCAATCCACTAATCCTTCTTTACTGCATCCCTCACTCCCACACATTGACGAATTCACACGGAAATTGCGTCGCTATGAAATACTATGGGTTCTATGACTTCTCCTTCTAAATCGAGTAACGTTTCTATGGAAACGACAGGATTTTTTCTTGGGATACGACAATCTCATTTCCGATCCACTAATCCTCCTTTACTGCAACCCTCACTCCCACTCATTGACGAATTCACACGGAAATTGCGTCGCTATGAAATACTATGTGTTCTAAGACATTTCCATCGAAATTGAGTAACGTTTCTATGCAAACGACAGGATTTTCTTTTGGGATACGACAATCTCATTTCCGATCCACTAATCCTTCTTTACCGCATCCCTCACACCCACTCATTGACGAATTCACACGGAAATTGCGTCGCTATGAAATACTATGTGTTCTAAGACATTTCCTTCTATATCGAGTAACGTTTCTATGGAAACGATAGGATTTTCTTTCGGAATACGACAATCACATTTCCGATCCACTAATCCCTCTTTACTGCATCCCTCACTCCCACTCATTGACGAATTCACACGGAAATTGCGTCGCTATGAAATACTAAGTGTTCTAAGACATTTCCTTCTAAATCGAGTAACGTTTCTATGGAAACGACAGGATTTTCTTTTGGGATACGACAATCTCATTTCCGATCCACTAATCCTTCTTTACTGCATCCCTCACTCCCACTCATTGACGAATTCACACGGAAATTGCGTCGCTGTGAAATACTATGGGTTCTATGACTTCTCCTTCTAAATCGAGTAACGTTTTTATGGAAACGACACGATTTTCTTTTGGGATACGACAATCACATTTCCGATCCACTAATCCTTCTTTACTGCATCCCTCAATCCCGCACATTGCGGGCGTGCCACAGGGGAGTGTTATGGGACCATTGCTTTTCACAATATCTATAAATGACTTAGTAGATAGTGTCGGAAGTTCCATGCGGCTTTTCGCGGATGATGCTGTAGTATACAGAGAAGTTGCTGCATTAGAAAATTGTAGCGAAATACAGGAAGATCTGCAGCGGATATGCACTTGGTGAAGGGAGTGGCAACTGACCCTTAACATAGACAAATGTAATGTATTGCGAATACATAGAAAGATGGATCCTTTATTGTATGATTATATGATAGCGGAACAAACACTGGTAGCAGTTACTTCTGTAAAATATCTGGGAGTATGCGTACGGAACGATTTGAAGTGGAATGATCATATAAAACTAATTGTTGGTAAGGCGGGTACCAGGTTGAGATTCATTGGGAGAGTGCTTAGAAAATTTAGTCCATCAATAAAGGAGGTGGCTTACAAAACACTCGTTCGACCTATACTTGAGTATTGCTCATCAGTGTGGGATCCGTACCAGGTCGGGTTGACGGAGGAGATAGAGAAGATCCAAAGAAGAGCGGCGCGTTTCGTCACTGGGTTATTTGGTAACCGTGATAGCGTTATGCAGATGTTTAATAAACTCAAGTGGCAGACTCTGCAAGAGAGGCGCTCTGCATCGCGGTGTAGCTTGCTCGCCAGGTTTCGAGAGGGTGCGTTTCTGGATGAGGTATCGAATACATTGCTTCCCCCTACTTATACTTCCCGAGGAGATCACGAATGTAAAATTAGAGAGATTCGAGCGCGCACGGAGGCTTTCAGACAGTCATTCTTCCCGAGAACCATAAGCGACTGGAACAGGAAAGGCAGGTAATGACAGTGGCACGTAAAGTGCCCTCCGCCACACACCGTTGGGTGGCTTGCGGAGTATCAATGTAGATGTAGATGTAGATTGACGAATTAACACAGCAATTGCGTCTCAATGAAATACAATGGGTTCTAAGACATTTCCTTCTAAATCGAGCAACATTTCTATGGAAACGACAGGATTTTCTTTTGGGATACGACAATCTCATTTCCGATCCACTAATCCTTCTTTACTGCATCCCTCACTCCCAAACATTGACGAATTCACACGGAAATTGCATCGCTATGAAATACGAGTACTATGTGTTCTAAGACATTTCCTTCTAAATCGAGTAACGTTTCTATGGATACGACAGGATTTTCTTTTGGGATACGACAATCTCATTTCCGATCCACTAATCCTTCTTTACTGCATCCCTCACTCCCACACATTGACGAATTCACACGGAAATTGCGTCGCTATGAATTACTATGGGTTCTATGACTTCTCCTTCTAAATCAAGTAATGTTTCTATGGAAACGACAGGACTTTTTTTTGGGATACGACAATCTTATTTCCGATCCACTAATCCTTCTTTACTGCATCCCTCACTCCCACACATTGACGAATTCACACGGATATTGCGTCACTATGAAATACGAGTACTATGTGTTCTAAGACATTTCCTTCTAAATCGAGTAACGTTTCTATGGAAACGACAGGATTTTCTTTTGGGATACGACAATCTCATTTCCGATCCACTAATCCTTCTTTACTGCATCCCTCACTCCCAAACATTGACGAATTCACACGGAAATTGCATCGCTATGAAATACGAGTACTATGTGTTCTAAGACATTTCCTTCTAAATCGAGTAACGTTTCTATGGAAACGACAGGATTTTCTTTTGGGATACGACAATCTCATTTCCGATCCACTAATCCTTCTTTACTGCATCCCTCACTCCCACACATTGACGAATTCACACGGAAATTGCGTCGCTATGAAATACTATGTGTTCTAAGACATTTCCATCTAAATCGAGTAACGTTTCTATGGAAACGACAGGATTTTATTTTGGGATACGATAATCTCATTTCCGATCCACTAATCCTTCTTTACTCCATCCCTCACTCCCACTCATTGACGAATTCACACGGAAATTGCGTCGCTATGAAATACTATGTGTTCTAAGACATTTCCTTCTAAATCGAGTAACATTTCTATGAAAACGACAGGATTTTCTTTTGGGATACGACAATCTCATTTCCGATCCACTAATCCTTCTTTACTGCATTCCTCACTCCCACTCATTGACGAATTCACACGGAAATTGCATCGCTATGAAACACTATGTGTTCTAAGACATTTCCTTCTAAATCGAGTAACGTTTCTATGGAAACGACAGGATTTTCTTTTGGGAAACGACAAACACATTTCCGATCCACTAATCCTTCTTTACTGCATCCCTCACTCCCACTCATTGACGAATTCACACGGAAATTGCGTCGCTATGAAATACTATGGGTTCTATGACTTCTCCTTCTAAATCGAGTAACGTTTTTATGGAAACGACAGGATTTTCTTTTGGGATACGACAATCACATTTCCGATCCACTAATCCTTCTTTACTGCATCCCTCAATCCCGCACATTGCGGGCGTGCCACAGGGGAGTGTTATGGGACCATTGCTTTTCACAATATCTATAAATGACTTAGTAGATAGTGTCGGAAGTTCCATGCGGCTTTTCGCGGATGATGCTGTAGTATACAGAGAAGTTGCTGCATTAGAAAATTGTAGCGAAATACAGGAAGATCTGCAGCGGATATGCACTTGGTGCAGGGAGTGGCAACTGACCCTTAACATAGACAAATGTAATGTATTGCGAATACATAGAAAGAAGGATCCTTTATTGTATTATTATATGATAGCGGATCAAACACTGGTAGCAGTTACTTCTGTAAAATATCTGGGAGTATGCGTACGGAACGATTTGAAGTGGAATGATCATATAAAACTAATTGTTGGTAAGGCGGGTACCAGGTTGAGATTCATTGGGAGAGTGCTTAGAAAATTTAGTCCATCAACAAAGGAGGTGGCTTACAAAACACTCGTTCGACCTATACTTGAGTATTGCTCATCAGTGTGGGATCCGTACCAGGTCGGGTTGACGGAGGAGATAGAGAAGATCCAAAGAAGAGCGGCGCGTTTCGTCACTGGGTTATTTGGTAACCGTGATAGCGTTATGCAGATGTTTAATAAACTCAAGTGGCAGACTCTGCAAGAGAGGCGCTCTGCATCGCGGTGTAGCTTGCTCGCCAGGTTTCGAGAGGGTGCGTTTCTGGATGAGGTATCGAATATATTGCTTCCCCCTACTTATACTTCCCGAGGAGATCACGAATGTAAAATTAGAGAGATTCGAGGGCGTACGGAGGCTTTCAGACAGTCATTCTTCCCGAGAACCATAAGCGACTGGAACAGGAAAGGCAGGTAATGACAGTGGCACGTAAAGTGCCCTCCGCCACACACCGTTGGGTGGCTTGCGGAGTATCAATGTAGATGTAGATGTAGATTGACGAATTAACACAGCAATTGCGTCTCAATGAAATACAATGGGTTCTAAGACATTTCCTTCTAAATCGAGCAACATTTATATGGAAACGACATGATTTTCTTTTGGGATACGACAATCTCATTTCCGATCCACTAATCCTTCTTTACTGCATCCCTCACTCCACTCATTGACGAATTCACACGGAAACTGCGTCGCTATGAAATACTATGTGTTCTAAGTCATTTCCATCTAAATCGAGTAACGCTTCTATGAAAACGACAGGATTTTCTTTTGGGATACGACAATCTCATTTCCGATCCACTAATCCTTCTTTACTGCATCCCTCACTCCCACTCATTGACGAATTCACACGGAAATTGCGTCGCTATGAAATACTATGTGTTCTAAGACATTTCCTTCTATATCGAGTAATGTTTCTATGGAAACGACAGGATTTTCTTTTGGGAAACGACAATCACATTCCGATCCACTAATCCTTCTTTACTGCATCCCTCACTCCCACACATTGACGAATTCACACGGAAATTGCGTCGCTATGAAATACTATGGGTTCTATGACTTCTCCTTCTAAATCGAGTAACGTTTCAATGGAAACGACAGGATTTTCTCTTGGGATACGACAATCTCATTTCCGATCCACTAATCCTTCTTTACTGCATCCCTCACTCCCACTCATTGACGAATTCACACGGAAATTGCGTCGCTATGAAATACTATGTGTTTTAAGACATTTCCATCGAAATTGAGTAACGTTTCTATGGAAACGACAGGATTTTCTTTTCGGATACGACAATCTCATTTCCGATCCACTAATCCTTCTTTACCGCATCCCTCACACCCACTCATTGACGAATTCACACGGAAATTGCGTCGCTATGAAATACTATGTGTTCTAAGACATTTCCTTCTATATCGAGTAACGTTTCTATGGAAACGATAGGATTTTCTTTCGGAATACGCCAATCACATTTCCGATCCACTAATCCTTCTTTACTGCATCCCTCACTCCCACTCATTGACGAATTCACACGGAAATTGCGACGCTATGAAATACTATGTGTTCTAAGACATTTCCTTCTAAATCGAGTAACGTTTCTATGGAAACGACAGGATTTTCTTTTGGGAAACGACAATCACATTTCCGATCCACTAATCCTTCTATACTGCATCCCTCACTCCCACACATTGACGAATTCACACGGAAATTGCGTCGCTATGAAATACTATGCGTTCTAAGACATTTCCTTCTAAATCGAGTAACGTTTCTATGGAAACGACAGGATTTTCTTTTGGGATACGACAATCACATTTCCGATCCACTAATCCTTCTTTACTGCATCCCTCACTCCCACACATTGCCGAATTAACACAGCAATTGCGTCGCAATGAAATACTATGGGTCATATGACTTCTCCTTCTAAATCGAGTAATGTTTCTATGGAAACGACAGGATTTTCTTTTGGGATACGACAGTCTCATTTCAATCCACTAATCCTTCTTTACTGCATCCCTCACTCCCACTCATTGACGAATTCACACGGAAATTGCGTCGCTATGAAATACTATGTGTTCTAAGACATTTCCTTCTAAATCGAGTAACGTTTCTATGGAAACGACAGGATTTTCTTTTGGGAAACGACAATCACATTCCGATCCACTAATCCTTCTTTACTGCATCCCTCACTCCCACACATTGACGAATTCACACGGAAATTGGGTCGCTATGAAATACTATGGGTTCTATGACTTCTCCTTCTAAATGGAGTAACGTTTCTATGGAAACGACAGGATTTTCTCTTGGGATACGACAATCTCATTTCCGATCCACTAATCCTTCTTTACTGCAACCCTCACTCCCACTCATTGACGAATTCACACGGAAATTGCGTCGCTATGAAATACTATGTGTTCTAAGGTATTTCCATCGAAATTGAGTAACGTTTCTATGGAAACGACAGGATTTTCTTTTGGGATACGACAATCTCATTTCCGATCCACTAATCCTTCTTTACCGCATCCCTCACACCCACTCATTGACGAATTCACACGGAAATTGCGTCGCTATGAAATACTATGTGTTCTAAGACATTTCCTTCTATATCGAGTAACGTTTCTATGGAAACGATAGGATTTTCTTTCGGAATACGACAATCACATTTCCGATCCACTAATCCTTCTTTACTGCATCCCTCACTCCCACTCATTGACGAATTCACACGGAAATTGCGTCGCCTTGAAATACTATGTGTTCTAAGACATTTCCTTCTAAATCGAGTAACGTTTCTATGGAAACGACAGGATTTTCTTTTGGGAAACGACAATCACATTTCCGATCCACTAATCCTTCTTTACTGCATCCCTCACTCCCACACATTGACGAATCCACACGGAAATTGCGTCGCTATGAAATACTATGCGTTCTAAGACATTTCCTTCTAAATCGAGTAACGTTTCTATGGAAACGTCAGGATTTTCTTTTGGGATACGACAATCACATTTCCGATCCACTAATCCTTCTTTACTGCATCCCTCACTCCCACACATTGACGAATTAACACAGCAATTGCGTCGCAATGAAATACTATGGGTCCTATGACTTCTCCTTCTAAATCGAGTAATGTTTCTATGGAAACGACAGGATTTTCTTTTGGGATACGACAGTCTCATTTCAATCCACTAATCCTTCTTTACTGCATCCCTCACTCCCACACATTGACGAATTCACACGGAAATTGCGTCGCTATGAAATACTATGGGTTCTATGACTTCTCCTTCTAAATCGAGTAACGTTTCTATGGAAACGACAGGATTTTCTCTTGGGATACGACAATCTCATTTCCGATCCACTAATCCTTCTTTACTGCAACCCTCACTCCCACTCATTGACGAATTCACACGGAAATTGCGTCGCTATGAAATACTATGTGTTCTAAGACATTTCCATCGAAATTGTGTAACGTTTCTATGGAAACGACAGGATTTTCTTTTGGGATACGACAATCTCATTTCCGATCCACTAATCCTTCTTTACCGCATCCCTCACACCCACTCATTGACGAATTCACACGGAAATTGCGTCGCTATGAAATACTATGTGTTCTAAGACATTTCCTTCTATATAGAGTAACGTTTCTATGGAAACGATAGGATTTTCTTTCGGAATACGACAATCACATTTCCGATCCACTAATCCTTCTTTACTGCATCCCTCACTCCCACTCATTGACGAATTCACACGGAAATTGCGTCGCTATGAAATACTATGTGTTCTAAGACATTTCCTTCTAAATCGAGTAACGTTTCTATGGAAACGACAGGATTTTCTTTTGGGATACGACAATCTCATTTCCGATCCACTAATCCTTCTTTACTGCATCCCTCACTCCCACTCATTGACGAATTCACACGGAAATTGCGTCGCTATGAAATACTATGCGTTCTATGACTTCTCCTTCTAATTCGAGTAACGTTTTTATGGAAACGACAGGATTTTCTTTTGGGATACGACAATCACATTTCCGATCCACTAATCCTTCTTTACTGCATCCCTCAATCCCGCACATTGCGGGCGTGCCACAGGGGAGTGTTATGGGACCATTGCTTTTCACAATATCTATAAATGACTTAGTAGATAGTGTCGGAAGTTCCATGCGGCTTTTCGCGGATGATGCTGTAGTATACAGAGAAGTTGCTGCATTAGAAAATTGTAGCAAAATACAGGAAGATCTGCAGCGGATATGCACTTGGTGCAGGGAGTGGCAACTGACCCTTAACATAGACAAATGTAATGTATTGCGAATACATAGAAAGAAGGATCCTTTATTGTATGATTATATGATAGCGGAACAAACACTGGTAGCAGTTACTTCTGTAAAATATCTGGGAGTATGCGTACGGAACGATTTGAAGTGGAATGATCATATAAAACTAACTGTTGGTAAGGCGGGTACCAGGTTGAGATTCATTGGGAGAGTGCTTAGAAAATTTAGTCCATCAACAAAGGAGGTGGCTTACAAAACACTCGTTCGACCTATACTTGAGTATTGCTCATCAGTGTGGGATCCGTACCAGGTCGGGTTGACGGAGGAGATAGAGAAGATCCAAAGAAGAGCGGCGCGTTTCGTCACTGGGTTATTTGGTAACCGTGATAGCGTTATGCAGATGTTTAATAAACTCAAGTGGCAGACTCTGCAAGAGAGGCGCTCTGCATCGCGGTGTAGCTTGCTCGCCAGGTTTCGAGAGGGTGCGTTTCTGGATGAGGTATCGAATATATTGCTTCCCCCTACTTATACTTCCCGAGGAGATCACGAATGTAAAATTAGAGAGATTCGAGCGCGCACGGAGGCTTTCAGACAGTCATTCTTCCCGAGAACAATAAGCGACTGGAACAGGAAAGGCAGGTAATGCCAGTGGCACGTAAAGTGCCCTCCGCCACACACCGTTGGGTGGCTTGCGGAGTATCAATGTAGATGTAGATGTAGATTGACGAATTAACACAGCAATTGCGTCTCAATGAAATACAATGGGTTCTAAGACATTTCCTTCTAAATCGAGCAACATTTCTTTGGAAACGACAGGATTTTCTTTTGGGATACGACAATCTCATTTCCGATCCACTAATCCTTCTTTACTGCATCCCTCACTCCACTCATTGACGAATTCACACGGAAACTGCGTCGCTATGATATACTATGTGTTCTAAGACATTTCCATCTAAATCGAGTAACGCTTCTATGAAAACGACAGGATTTTCTTTTGGGATACGACAATCTCATTTCCGATCCACTAATCCTTCTTTACTGCATCCCTCACTCCCACTCATTGACGAATTCACACGGAAATTGCGTCGCTATGAAATACTATGTGTTCTAAGACATTTCCTTCTAAATCGAGTAACGTTTCTATGGAAACGACAGGATTTTCTTTTGGGAAACGACAATCACATTCCGATCCACTAATCCTTCTTTACTGCATCCCTCACTCCCACACATTGACGAATTCACACGGAAATTGCGTCGCTATGAAATACTATGGGTTCTATGACTTCTCCTTCTAAATCGAGTAACGTTTCTATGGAAACGACAGGATTTTCTCTTGGGATACGACAATCTCATTTCCGATCCACTAATCCTTCTTTACTGCAACCCTCACTCCCACTCATTGACAAATTCACACGGAAATTGCGTCGCTATGAAATACTATGTGTTCTAAGACATTTCCTTCTAAATCGAGTAACGTTTCTATGGAAACGACAGGATTTTCTTTTGGGAAACGACAATCACATTTCCGATCCACTAATCCTTCTTTACTGCATCCCTCACTCCCACACATTGACGAATTCACACGGAAATTGCGTCGCTATGAAATACTATGCGTTCTAAGACATTTCCTTCTGAATCGAGTAACGTTTCTATGGAAACGACAGGATTTTCTTTTGGGATACGACAATCACATTTCCGATCCACTAATCCTTCTTTACTGCATCCCTCACTCCCACACATTGACGAATTAACACAGCAATTGCGTCGCAATGAAATACTATGGGTCCTATGACTTCTCCTTCTAAATCGAGTAATGTTTCTATGGAAACGACAGGATTTTCTTTTGGGATACGACAGTCTCATTTCAATCCACTAATCCTTCTTTACTGCATCCCTCACTCCCACACATTGACGAATTCACACAGAAATTACGTCGCTATGAAATACTATGGGTTCTATGACCTCTCCTTCTAAATCGAGTAACGTTTCTATGGAAACGATAGGATTTTCTTTTGGGATACGACAATCTCATTTCCGATCCACTAATCCTTCTTTACTGCATCCCTCACTCCCACTCATTGACGAATTCACACGGAAATTGCGACGCTATGAAATACTATGTGTTCTAAGACATTTCCTTCTAAATCGAGTAACGTTTCTATGGAAACGACAGGATTTTCTTTTGGGATACGACAATCTCATTTCCGATCCACTAATCCTTCTTTACTGCATCCCTCACTCCCACTCATTGACGAATTCACACGGAAATTGCGTCGCTATGAAATACTATGTGCTCTAAGACATTTCCTTCTAAATCGAGTAACGTTTCTATGGAAACGACAGGATTTTCTTTTGGGATACGACAATCACATTTCCGATCCACTAATCCTTCTTTACTGCATCCCTCACACCCACTCATTGACGAATTCACACGGAAATTGCGTCGCTATGAAATACTATGTGTTCTAAGACATTTCCTTCTAAATCGAGTAACGTTTCTATGGAAACGTCAGGATTTTCTTTTGGGATACGACAATCACATTTCCGATCCACTAATCCTTCTTTACTGCATCCCTCACTCCCACACATTGACGAATTCACACGGAAATTGCGTCGCTATGAAATACTATGTGTTCTAAGACATTTCCTTCTAAATCGAGTAACGTTTCTATGGAAACGACAGGATTTTCTTTGGGGATACGACAATCACATTTCCGATCCACTAATCCTTCTTTACTGCATCCCTCACTCCCACACATTGACGAATTAACACAGCAATTGCGTGGCAATGAAATACTATGGGTTCTATGACTTCTCCTTCCATATCGAGTATCGTTTCTATGGAAACGTCTGGCTTTTCTTTTGCGATTCGAGTATCTCCTTCTCGATGCACTATTCCTTCTTTATTGCATCCCTGGCTCCCTCACATTGACGAATTAACACAGCAATTGCGACGCTATGAAATAATATGTGTTCTATGACTTCTCCTTCTAAATCGAGTAATGTTTCTATGGAAACGACAGGATTTTCTTTTGGGATACGACAGTCTCATTTCCGATCCACTAATCCTTCTTTACTGCATCCCTCAATCCCACACATTGACGAATTCGCACGGAAATTGCGTCGCTATGAAATACTATGGGTTCTATGACCTCTCCTTCTAAATCGAGTAACGTTTCTATGGAAACGACAGGATTTTCTTTTGGGATACGACAATCTCATTTCCAATCCACTAATCCTTCTTTACTGCATCCCTCACTCCCACTCATTGACGAAATCACACGGAAATTGCGTCGCAATGAAGTACTATGTGTTCTAAGACATTTCCTTCTAAATCGCGTAACGTTTCTATGGAAACGACAGGATTTTCTTTTGGGATACGACAATCTCATTTCCGATCCACTAATCCTTCTTTACTGCATCCCTCATTCCCACTCATTGACGAATTCACACGGAAATTGCGTCGCTGTGAAATACTATGTGTTCTAAGACATTTCCTTCTAAATCGAGTAACGTTTCTATGGGAACGACAGGATTTTTTTTTTTTGGATACGACAATCACATTTCCGATCCACTAGTCCTTCTTTACTGCATCCCTCACTCCCACACATTGACGAATTAACACAGCAATTGCGTGGCAATGAAATACTATGGGTTCTATGACTTCTCCTTCCATATCGAGTATCGTTTCTATGGAAACGTCTGGCTTTTCTTTTGCGATTCGAGTATCTCCTTCTCGATGCACTATTCCTTCTTTATTGCATCCCTGGCTCCCTCACATTGACGAATTAACACAGCAATTGCGTCGCTATGAAATACTATGTGTTCTATGACTTCTCCTTCTAAGTCGAGTAATGTTTCTATGGAAACGACAGGATTTTCTTTTGGGATACGACAGTCTCATTTCTGATCCACTAATCCTTCTTTACTGCATCCCTCAATCCCACACATTGACGAATTCACACGGAAATTGCGTCGCTATGAAATACTATGGATTCTATGACTTCTCCTTCTAAATCGAGTAACGTTTCTATGGAAACGACAGGATTTTCTTTTGGGATACGACAATCACATTACCGATCCACTAATCCTTCTTTACTGCATCTCTCACACCCACTCATTGACGAATTCACACGGAAATTGCGTCGCTATGAGATACTATGTGTTCTAAGACATTTCCTTCTAAATCGAGTAAGGTTTCTATTGAAACGACAGGATTTTCTTTTGGGATACGACAATCTCATTTCCGATCCACTAATCCTTCTTTACTGCATCCCTCATTCCCACTCATTGACGAATTCACACGGAAATTGCGTCGCTATGAAATACTATGTGTTCTAAGACATTTCCTTCTAAATCGAGTAACGTTTCTATGGAAACGACAGGATTTTTTTTTTTTTGGATACGACAATCACATTTCCGATCCACTAATCCTTCTTTACTGCTTCCCTCACTCACACACATTGACGAATTCACACGGAAATTGCGTCGCTATGAAATACTATGGGTTCTATGACTTCTCCTTCTAAATCGAGTAACGGTTCTATGGAAACGACAGGATTTTCTTTTGGGAAACGACAATCACATTCCGATCCACTAATCCTTCTTTACTGCATCCCTCACTCCCACTCATTGACGAATTCACACGGAAATTGCGTCGCTATGAAATACTATGTGTTTTAAGACATTTCCATCGAAATTGAGTAACGTTTCTATGGAAACGACAGGATTTTCTTTTGGGATACGACAATCTCATTTCCGATCCACTAATCCTTCTTTACCGCATCCCTCACACCCACTCATTGACGAATTCACACGGAAATTGCGTCGCTATGAAATACTATGTGTTCTATGACATTTCCTTCTATATCGAGTAACGTTTCTATGGAAACGACAGGATTTTCTCTTGGGATACGACAATCACATTTCCGATCCACTAATCCTTATTTACTGCATCCCTCACTCCCACACATTGACGAATTCACACGGAAATTGCGTCGCTATGAAATACTATGGGTTCTATGACTTCTCCTTCTAAATCGAGTAACGTTTCTATGGAAACGACAGGATTTTCTTCTGGGATACGACAATCTCATTTCCGATCAACTAATCCTTCTTTACTGCATCCCTCACTCCCACACATTGACGAATTCACACGGAAATTGCGTCGCTATGAAATACTATGTGTTCTAAGACATTTCCTTCTAAACCGAGTAACGTTTCTATGGAAACGACAGGATTTTCTTTTGGGATACGACAATCTCATTTCCGATCCACTAATCCTTCTTTACTGCATCCCTCACTCCCACTCATTGACGAATTCACACGGAAATTGCGTCGCTATGAAGTACTATGGGTTCTATGACTTCTCCTTCTAAATCGAGTAACGTTTCTATGGAAACGACAGGATTTTCTTTTGGGATACGACAATCACATTTCCGATCCACTAATCCTTCTTTACTGCATCCCTCACTCCCACACATTGACGAATTAACACAGCAATTGCGTCGCAATGAAATACTATGGGTTCTAAGACATTTCCTTCTAAATCGAGTAACGTTTCTATGGAAACGACAGGATTTTCTTTTGGGATACGACAATCTCATTTCCGATCCACTAATCCTTCTTTACTGCATCCCTCACTCCCACTTATTGACGAATTCACACGGAAATTGCGTCGCTATGAAATACTATGGGTTCTATGACATTTCCTTCAAAATCGAGTACTGTTTCTATGGAAACGTCAGGATTTTCTTTTGGGATACGACATTCACATTTCCGTTCCACTAATCCTTCTTTACTGCATCCCTCACTCCCACTCATTGACGAATTCACACGGAAATTGCGTCGCTATGAAATACTATGGGTTCTATGGCTTCTCCTTCTAAATCGAGTAAGGTTTCTATTGAAACGACAGGATTTTCTTCTGGGATACGACAATCTCATTTCCGATCCACTAATCCTTCTTTACTGCATCCCTCACTCCCACACATTGACGAATTCACACGGAAATTGCGTCGCTATGAAATACTATGTGTTCTAAGACATTTCCTTCTAAATCGAGTAACGTTTCTATGGAAGCGACAGGATTTTCTTTTGGGATACGACAATCTCATTTCCGATCCACTAATCCTTCTTTACTGCATCCCTCACTCCCACTCATTGACGAATTCACACGGAAATTGCGACGCTATGAAATACTATGTGTTCTAAGACATTTCCTTCTAAATCGAGTAACGTTTCTATGGAAACGACAGGATTTTCTTTTGGGATACGACAATCTCATTTCCGATCCACTAATCCTTCTTTACTGCATCCCTCACTCCCACTCATTGACGAATTCACACGGAAATTGCGTCGCTATGAAATACGATGTGTTCTAAGACATTTCCTTCTAAATCGAGTAACGTTTCTATGGAAACGACAGGATTTTCTTTTGGGATACGACAATCACATTTCCGATCCACTAATCCTTCTTTACTGCATCCCTCACACCCACTCATTGACGAATTCACACGGAAATTGCGTCGCTATGAAATACTATGTGTTCTAAGACATTTCCTTCTAAATCGAGTAACGTTTCTATGGAAACGTCAGGATTTTCTTTTGGGATACGACAATCACATTTCCGATCCACTAATCCTTCTTTACTGCATCCCTCACTCCCACACATTGACGAATTCACACGGAAATTGCGTCGCTATGAAATACTATGTGTTCTAAGACATTTCCTTCTAAATCGAGTAACGTTTCTATGGAAACGACAGGATTTTCTTTTGGGATACGACAATCATATTTCCGATCCACTAGTCCTTCTTTACTGCATCCCTCACTCCCACACATTGACGAATTAACACAGCAATTGCGTCGCAATGAAATACTATGGGTTCTATGACTTCTCCTTCCATATCGAGTATCGTTTCTATGGAAACGTCTGGCTTTTCTTTTGCGATTCGAGTATCTCCTTCTCGATGCACTATTCCTTCTTTATTGCATCCCTGGCTCCCTCACATTGACGAATTAACACAGCAATTGCGTCGCTATGAAATAATATGTGTTCTATGACTTCTCCTTCTAAATCGAGTAATGTTTCTATGGAAACGACAGGATTTTCTTTTGGGATACGACAGTCTCATTTCCGATCCACTAATCCTTCTTTACTGCATCCCTCACTCCCACACATTGACGAATTCACACGGACATTGCGTCGCTATGAAATACTATGGGTTCTATGACCTCTCCTTCTAAATCGAGTAACGTTTCTATGGAAACGACAGGATTTTCTTTTGGGATACGACAATCTCATTTCCAATCCACTAATCCTTCTTTACTGCATCCCTCACTCCCACTCATTGACGAAATCACACGGAAATTGCGTCGCTATGAAATACTATGTGTTCTAAGACATTTCCTTCTAAATCGCGTAACGTTTCTATGGAAACGACAGGATTTTCTTTTGGGATACGACAATCTCATTTCCGATCCACTAATCCTTCTTTACTGCATCCCTCATTCCCACTCATTGACGAATTCACACGGAAATTGCGTCGCTGTGAAATACTATGTGTTCTAAGACATTTCCTTCTAAATCGAGTAACGTTTCTATGGAAACGACAGGATTTTTTTTTTGGATACGACAATCACATTTCCGATCCACTAGTCCTTCTTTACTGCATCCCTCACTCCCACACATTGACGAATTCACACGGAAATTGCGTCGCTATGAAATACTATGTGTTCTAAGACATTTCCTTCTAAATCGAGTAACGTTTCTATGGAAACGACAGGATTTTCTTTTGGGATACGACATTCACATTTCCGTTCCACTAATCCTTCTTTACTGCATCCCTCACTCCCACTCATTGACGAATTCACACGGAAATTGCGTCGCTATGAAATACTATGGGTTCTATGGCTTCTCCTTCTAAATCGAGTAAGGTTTCTATTGAAACGACAGGATTTTCTTCTGGGATACGACAATCTCATTTCCGATCCACTAATCCTTCTTTACTGCATCCCTCACTCCCACACATTGACGAATTCACACGGAAATTGCGTCGCTATGAAATACTATGTGTTCTAAGACATTTCCTTCTAAATCGAGTAACGTTTCTATGGAAACGACAGGATTTTCTTTTGGGATACGACAATCTCATTTCCGATCCACTAATCCTTCTTTACTGCATCCCTCACTCCCACTCATTGACGAATTCACACGGAAATTGCGACGCTATGAAATACTATGTGTTCTAAGACATTTCCTTCTAAATCGAGTAACGTTTCTATGGAAACGACAGGATTTTCTTTTGGGATACGACAATCTCATTTCCGATCCACTAATCCTTCTTTACTGCATCCCTCACTCCCACTCATTGACGAATTCACACGGAAATTGCGTCGCTATGAAATACTACGTGTTCTAAGACATTTCCTTCTAAATCGAGTAACGTTTCTATGGAAACGACAGGATTTTCTTTTGGGATACGACAATCACATTTCCGATCCACTAATCCTTCTTTACTGCATCCCTCACACCCACTCATTGACGAATTCACACGGAAATTGCGTCGCTATGAAATACTATGTGTTCTAAGACATTTCCTTCTAAATCGAGTAACGTTTCTATGGAAACGTCAGGATTTTCTTTTGGGATACGACAATCACATTTCCGATCCACTAATCCTTCTTTACTGCATCCCTCACTCCCACACATTGACGAATTCACACGGAAATTGCGTCGCTATGAAATACTATGTGTTCTAAGACATTTCCTTCTAAATCGAGTAACGTTTCTATGGAAACAACAGGATTTTCTTTTGGGATACGACAATCATATTTCCGATCCACTAGTCCTTCTTTACTGCATCCCTCACTCCCACACATTGACGAATTCACACGGAAATTGCGTCGCTATGAAATACTATGTGTTCTAAGACATTTCCTTCTAAATCGAGTAACGTTTCTATGGAAACGACAGGATTTTCTTTTGGGATACGACAATCACATTTCCGATCCACTAATCCTTCTTTACTGCATCCCTCACTCCCACACATTGACGAATTAACACAGCAATTGCGTCGCAATGAAATACTATGGGTTCTATGACTTCTCCTTCCATATCGAGTATCGTTTCTATGGAAACGTCTGGCTTTTCTTTTGCGATTCGAGTATCTCCTTCTCGATGCACTATTCCTTCTTTATTGCATCCCTGGCTCCCTCACATTGACGAATTAACACAGCAATTGCGTCGCTATGAAATAATATGTGTTCTATGACTTCTCCTTCTAAATCGAGTAATGTTTCTATGGAAACGACAGGATTTTCTTTTGGGATACGACAGTCTCATTTCCGATCCACTAATCCTTCTTTACTGCATCCCTCACTCCCACACACTGACGAATTCACACGGACATTGCGTCGCTATGAAATACTATGGGTTCTATGACCTCTCCTTCTAAATCGAGTAACGTTTCTATGGAAACGACAGGATTTTCTTTTGGGATACGACAATCTCATTTCCAATCCACTAATCCTTCTTTACTGCATCCCTCACTCCCACTCATTGACGAAATCACACGGAAATTGCGTCGCTATGAAATACTATGTGTTCTAAGACATTTCCTTCTAAATCGCGTAACGTTTCTATGGAAACGACAGGATTTTCTTTTGGGATACGACAATCTCATTTCCGATCCACTAATCCTTCTTTACTGCATCCCTCATTCCCACTCATTGACGAATTCACACGGAAATTGCGTCGCTGTGAAATACTATGTGTTCTAAGACATTTCCTTCTAAATCGAGTAACGTTTCTATGGAAACGACAGGATTTTTTTTTTGGATACGACAATCACATTTCCGATCCACTAGTCCTTCTTTACTGCATCCCTCACTCCCACACATTGACGAATTCACACGGAAATTGCGTCGCTATGAAATACTATGTGTTCTAAGACATTTCCTTCTAAATCGAGTAACGTTTCTATGGAAACGACAGGATTTTCTTTTGGGATACGACAATCACATTTCCGATCCACTAATCCTTCTTTACTGCATCCCTCACTCCCACACATTGACGAATTAACACAGCAAATGCGTCGCAATGAAATACTATGGGTTCTATGACTTCTCCTTCCATATCGAGTATCGTTTCTATGGAAACGTCTGGCTTTTCTTTTGCGATTCGAGTATCTCCTTCTCGATGCACTATTCATTCTTTATTGCATCCCTGGCTCCCTCACATTGACGAATTAACACAGCAATTGCGTCGCTATGAAATAATATGTGTTCTATGACTTCTCCTTCTAAATCGAGTAATGTTTCTATGGAAACGACAGGATTTTCTTTTGGGATACGACAGTCTCATTTCCGATCCACTAATCCTTCTTTACTGCATCCCTCACTCCCACACATTGACGAATTCACACGGAAATTGCGTCGCTATGAAATACTATGGGTTCTATGACCTCTCCTTCTAAATCGAGTAACGTTTCTATGGAAACGACAGGATTTTCTTTTGGGATACGACAATCTCATTTCCAATCCACTAATCCTTCTTTACTGCATCCCTCACTCCCACTCATTGACGAAATCACACGGAAATTGCGTCGCTATGAAATAGTATGTGTTCTAAGGCATTTCCTTCTAAATCGCATAACGTTTCTATGGAAACGACAGGATTTTCTTTTGGGATACGACAATCTCATTTCCGATCCACTAATCCTTCTTTACTGCATCCCTCATTCCCACTCATTGACGAATTCACACGGAAATTGCGTCGCTGTGAAATACTATGTGTTCTAAGACATTTCCTTCTAAATCGAGTAACGTTTCTATGGAAACGACAGGATTTTTTTTTTGGATACGACAATCACATTTCCGATCCACTAGTCCTTCTTTACTGCATCCCTCACTCACACACATTGACGAATTCACACGGAAATTGCGTCGCTATGATATACTATGTGTTCTAAGACATTTCCTTCTAAATCGAGTAACGTTTCTATGGAAACGACAGGATTTTCTTTTGGGATACGACAATCTTATTTCCGATCCACTAATCCTTCTTTACTGCATCCCTCATTCCCACACATTGAAGAATTAACACAGCAATTGCGTCGCATTGAAATACTATGGGTTCTATGACTTCTCCTTCTAAATCGAGTATCGTTCCTATGGAAACGACTGGCTTTTCTTTTGCGATTCGAGTAACTCCTTCTCGATGCACTATTCCTTCTTTATTGCATCCCTGGCTCCCTCACATTGTCGAATTAACACAGCAATTGCGTCGCTATCAATTACTATGTGTGCTATGACTTCTCCTTCTAAGTCGAGTAATGTTTCTATGGAAACGACAGGATTTTCTTTTGGGATACGACAGTCTCATTTCTGATCCACTAATCCTTCTTTACTGCATCCCTCAATCCCACACATTGACGAATTCACACGGAAATTGCGTCGCTATGAAATACTATGGATTCTATGACTTCTCCTTCTACATCGAGTAACGTTTCTATGGAAACGACAGGATTTTCTTTTGCGATACGACAATCTCATTTCCGATCCACTAATCCTTCTTTACTGCATCCCTCACTCCCACTCATTCACGAATTCACACGGAAATTGCGTCGCTATGAAATACTATGTGTTCTAAGACATTCCCTTCTAAATCGAATAACGTTTCCATGGAAACGAAAGGATTTTCTTTTGGGATACGACAATCACATAACCGATCCACTAATCCTTCTTTACTGCATCTCTCACACCCACTCATTGACGAATTCACACGGAAATTGCGTCGCTATGAGATACTATGTGTTCTAAGACATTTCCTTCTTAATCGAGTAAGGTTTCTATTGAAACGACAGGATTTTCTTTTGGGATACGACAATCTCATTTCCGATCCACTAATCCTTCTTTACTGCATCCCTCATTCCCACTCATTGACGAATTCACACGGAAATTGCGTCGCTATGAAATACTATGTGTTCTAAGACATTTCCTTCTAAATCGAGTAACGTTTCTATGGAAACGACAGGATTTTTTTTTTTTGGATACGACAATCACATTTCCGATCCACTAATCCTTCTTTACTGCATCCCTCACTCACACACATTGACGAATTCACACGGAAATTGCGTCGCTATGAAATACTATGGGTTCTATGACTTCTCCTTCTAAATCGAGTAACGGTTCTATGGAAACGACAGGATTTTCTTCCGGGATACGACAATCTCATTTCCGATCCACTAATCCTTCTTTACTGCATCCCTCACTCCCACACATTGACGAATTCACACGGAAATTGCGTCGCTATGAAATACTATGTGTTCTAAGACATTTCCTTCTAAATCGAGTAACGTTTCTATGGAAACGACAGGATTTTCTTTTGGGATACGACAATCTCATTTCCGATCCACTAATCCTTCTTTACTGCATCCCTCACTCCCACTCATTGACGAATTCACACGGAAATTGCGTCGCTATGAAATACTATGGGTTCTATGACTTCTCCTTCTAAATCGAGTACTGTTTCTATGGAAACGACAGGATTTTCTTTTGGGATACGACAATCTCATTTTCGAATCACTAATCCATCTTTACTGCATCTCTCACTCCCACTCATAGACGAATTCACACGGAAATTGCGTCGCTATGAGATACTATGTGTTCTAAGACATTTCCTTTTAAATCGAGTAAGGTTTCTAAGGAAACGACAGGATTTTCTTTTGGGATACGACAATCACATTTCCGATCCACTAATCCTTATTTTCTGCATCCCTCACTCCCACACATTGACGAATTCACACGGAAATTGCGTCGCTATGAAATACTATGGGTTCTATGACTTCTCCTTCTAAATCGAGTAACGTTTCTATGGAAACGACAGAATTTTCTTCCGGGATACGACAATCTCATTTCCGATCCACTAATCCTTCTTTTCTGCATCCCTCACTCCCACACATTGACGAATTCACACGGAAATTGCGTCGCTATGAAATACTATGGGTTCTATGACTTCTCCTTCTAAATCGAGTAACGTTTCTATAAAAACGACAGGATTTTCTTCCGGGATACGACAATCTGATTTCCGATCCACTAATCCTTCTTTACTGCATCCCTCACTCCCACACATTGACGAATTCACACGGA
The DNA here is from genome assembly GCF_021461385.2 of Schistocerca piceifrons. Lineage (NCBI taxonomy): Eukaryota > Metazoa > Arthropoda > Insecta > Orthoptera > Acrididae > Schistocerca > Schistocerca piceifrons. The sequence goes on from NW_025728265.1 coordinate 739,036, forward strand.
AATTGCGTCGCTATGAAATACTATGTGTTCTAAGACATTTCCTTCTAAATCGAGTAACGTTTCTATGGAAACGGCAGGATTTTCTTTTGGGATACGACAATCTCATTTCCGATCCACTAATCCTTCTTTACTGCATCCCTCACTCCCACTCATTGACGAATTCACACGGAAATTGCGTCGCTATGAAATACTATGGGTTCTATGACATTTCCTTCTAAATCGAGTAACGTTTCTATGGAAACGACAGGATTTTCTTTTGGGATACGACAATCACATTTCCGATCCACTAATCCTTCGTTGCTGCATCCCTCACTCCCACTCACTGACGAATTCACACGGAAATTGCGTCGCTATGAAATACTATGGGTTCTATGACTTCTCCTTCTAAATCGAGTAACGTTTCTATGGAAACGACAGAATTTTCTTCTGGGATACGACAATCTCATTTCCGATCAACTAATCCTTCTTTACTGCATCCCTCACTCCCACACATTGACGAATTCACACGGAAATTGCGTCGCTATGAAATAGTATGTGTTCTAAGACATTTCCTTCTAAATCGAGTAACGTTTCTATGGAAACGACAGGATTTTCTTTTGGGATACGACAATCTCAATTCCGATCCACTAATCCTTCTTTACTGCATCCCTCACTCCCACTCACTGACGAATTCACACGGAAATTGCGTCGCTATGAAATACTATGGGTTCTATGACTTCTCCTTCTAAATCGAGTAACGTTTCTATGGAAACGACAGGATTTTCTTTTGGGATACGACAATCACATTTCCGATCCACTAATCCTTCTTTACTGCATCCCTCACTCCCACACATTGACGAATTAACACAGCAATTGCGTCGCAATGAAATACTACGGGTTCTAAGACATTTACTTCTAAATCGAGTAACGTTTCTATGGAAACGACAGGATTTTCTTTTGGGATACGACAATCTCATTTCCGATCCACTAATCCTTCTTTACTGCATCCCTCACTCCCACTCATTGACGAATTCACACGGAAATTGCGTCGCTATGAAACACTATGGGTTCTATGGCTTCTCCTTCTATATCGAGTAAGGTTTCTATTGAAACGACAGGATTTTCTTCTGGGATACGACAATCTCATTTCCGATCCACTAATCCTTCTTTACTGCATCCCTCACTCCCACACATTGACGAATTCACACGGAAATTGCGTCGCTATGAAATACTATGTGTTCTAAGACATTTCCTTCTAAATCGAGTAACGTTTCTATGGAAACGACAGGATTTTCTTTTGGGATACGACAATCACATTTCCGATCCACTAATCCTTCATTACTGCATCCCTAACTCCCACACATTGACGAATTCACACGGAAATTGCGTCGCTATGAAATACTATGTGTTCTAAGACATTTCCTTCTAAATCGAGTAACGTTTCTATGGAAACGACAGGATTTTCTTTTGGGATACGACAATCTCATTTTCGAATCACTAATCCATCTTTACTGCATCTCTCACTCCCACTCATAGACGAATTCACACGGAAATTGCGTCGCTATGAGATACTATGTGTTCTAAGACATTTCCTTTTAAATCGAGTAAGGTTTCTAAGGAAACGACAGGATTTTCTTTTGGGATACGACAATCACATTTCCGATCCACTAATCCTTATTTACTGCATCCCTCACTCCCACACATTGACGAATTCACACGGAAATTGCGTCGCTATGAAATACTATGGGTTCTATGACTTCTCCTTCTAAATCGAGTAACGTTTCTATGGAAACGACAGAATTTTCTTCCGGGATACGACAATCTCATTTCCGATCCACTAATCCTTCTTTTCTGCATCCCTCACTCCCACACATTGACGAATTCACACGGAAATTGCGTCGCTATGAAATACTATGGGTTCTATGACTTCTCCTTCTAAATCGAGTAACGTTTCTATGGAAACGACAGGATTTTCTTCCGGGATACGACAATCTGATTTCCGATCCACTAATCCTTCTTTACTGCATCCCTCACTCCCACACATTGACGAATTCACACGGAAATTGCGTCGCTATGAAATACTATGTGTTCTAAGACATTTCCTTCTAAATCGAGTAACGTTTCTATGGAAACGGCAGGATTTTCTTTTGGGATACGACAATCTCATTTCCGATCCACTAATCCTTCTTTACTGCATCCCTCACTCCCACTCATTGACGAATTCACACGGAAATTGCGTCGCTATGAAATACTATGGGTTCTATGACATTTCCTTCTAAATCGAGTAACGTTTCTATGGAAACGACAGGATTTTCTTTTGGGATACGACAATCACATTTCCGATCCACTAATCCTTCTTTGCTGCATCCCTCACTCCCACTCACTGACGAATTCACACGGAAATTGCGTCGCTATGAAATACTATGGGTTCTATGACTTCTCCTTCTAAATCGAGTAACGTTTCTATGGAAACGACAGAATTTTCTTCTGGGATACGACAATCTCATTTCCGATCAACTAATCCTTCTTTACTGCATCCCTCACTCCCACACATTGACGAATTCACACGGAAATTGCGTCGCTATGAAATACTATGTGTTCTAAGACATTTCCTTCTAAATCGAGTAACGTTTCTATGGAAACGACAGGATTTTCTTTTGGGATACGACAATCTCAATTCCGATCCACTAATCCTTCTTTACTGCATCCCTCACTCCCACTCACTGACGAATTCACACGGAAATTGCGTCGCTATGAAATACTATGGGTTCTATGACTTCTCCTTCTAAATCGAGTAACGTTTCTATGGAAACGACAGGATTTTCTTTTGGGATACGACAATCACATTTCCGATCCACTAATCCTTCTTTACTGCATCCCTCACTCCCACACATTGACGAATTAACACAGCAATTGCGTCGCAATGAAATACTACGGGTTCTAAGACATTTCCTTCTAAATCGAGTAACGTTTCTATGGAAACGACAGGATTTTCTTTTGGGATACGACAATCTCATTTCCGATCCACTAATCCTTCTTTACTGCATCCCTCACTCCCACTCATTGACGAATTCACGCGGAAATTGCGTCGCTATGAAATACTATGGGTTCTATGACATTTCCTTCAAAATCGAGTACTGTTTCAATGGAGACGTCAGGATTTTCTTTTGGGATACGACATTCACATTTCCGTTCCACTAATCCTTCTTTACTGCATCCCTCACTCCCACTCATTGACGAATTCACACGGAAATTGCGTCGCTATGAAATACTATGGGTTCTATGGCTTCTCCTTCTATATCGAGCAAGGTTTCTATTGAAACGACAGGATTTTCTTCTGGGATACGACAATCTCATTTCCGATCCACTAATCCTTCTTTACTGCATCCCTCACTCCCACACATTGACGAATTCACACGGAAATTGCGTCGCTATGAAATACTATGTGTTCTAAGACATTTCCTTCTAAATCGAGTAACGTTTCTATGGAAACGACAGAATTTTCTTTTGGGATACGACAATCACATTTCCGATCCACTAATCCTTCATTACTGCATCCCTAACTCCCACACATTGACGAATTCACACGGAAATTGCGTCGCTATGAAATACTATGTGTTCTAAGACATTTCCTTCTAAATCGAGTAACGTTTCAATGGAAACGACAGGATTTTCTTTTGGGATACGACAATCTCATTTCCGATCCACTAATCCTTCTTTACTGCATCCCTCACTCCCAAACATTGACGAATTCACACGGAAATTGCGTCGCTATGAAATACTATGGTTTCTATGACTTCTCCTTCTAAATCGAGTAACGTTTCTATGGAAACGACAGGATTTTCTTTTGGGATACGACAATTACATTACCGATCCACTAATCCTTCTTTACTGCATCTCTCACACCCACTCATTGACTAATTCACACGGAAATTGCGTCGCTATGAGATACTATGTGTTCTAAGACATTTCCTTCTAAATCGAGTAAGGTTTCTATTGAAACGACAGGATTTTCTTTTGGGATACGACAATCTCATTTCCGATCCACTAAACCTTCTTTACTGCAACCCTCCTTCCCACTCATTGACGAATTCACACGGAAATTGCGTCGCTATGAAATACTATGTGTTCTAAGACATTTCCTTCTAAATCGAGTAACGTTTCTATGGAAACGACAGGATTTTCTTCCGGGATACGACAATCTGATTTCCGATCCACTAATCCTTCTTTACTGCATCCCTCACTCCCACACATTGACGAATTCACACGGAAATTGCGTCGCTATGAAATACTATGTGTTCTCAGACATTTCCTTCTAAATCGAGTAACGTTTCTATGGAAACGGCAGGATTTTCTTTTGGGATACGACAATCTCATTTCCGATCCACTAATCCTTCTTTACTGCATCCCTCACTCCCACTCATTGACGAATTCACACGGAAATTGCGTCGCTATGAAATACTATGGGTTCTATGACATTTCCTTCTAAATCGAGTAACGTTTCTATGGAAACGACAGGATTGTCTTTTGGGATACGACAATCACATTTCAGATCCACTAATCCTTCTTTGCTGCATCCCTCACTCCCACTCATTGACGAATTCACACGGAAATTGCGTCGCTATGAAATACTATGGGTTCTATGACTTCTCCTTCTAAATCGAGTAACGTTTCTATGGAAACGACAGGATTTTCTTCTGGGATACGACAATCTCATTTCCGATCAACTAATACTTCTTTACTGCATCCCTCACTCCCACACATTGACGAATTCACACGGAAATTGCGTCGCTATGAAATACTATGTGTTCTAAGACATTTCCTTCTAAATCGAGTAACGTTTCTATGGAAACGACAGGATTTTCTTTTGGGATACGACAATCTCATTTCCGATCCACTAATCCTTCTTTACTGCATCCCTCACTCCCACTCACTGACGAATTCACACGGAAATTGCGTCGCTATGAAATACTATGGGCTCTATGACTTCTCCTTCTAAATCGAGTAACGTTTCTATGGAAACGACAGGATTTTCTTTTGGGATATGACAATCACATTTCCGATCCACTAATCCTTCTTTACTGCATCCCTCACTCCCACACATTGACGAATTAACACAGCAATTGCGTCGCAATGAAATACTATGGGTTCTAAGACATTTCCTTCTAAATCGAGTAACGTTTCTATGGAAACGACAGGATTTTCTTTTGGGATACGACAATCTCATTTCCGATCCACTAATCCTTCTTTACTGCATCCCTCACTCCCACTCATTGACGAATTCACACGGAAATTGCGTCGCTATGAAATACTATGGGTTCCATGACATTTCCTTCAAAATCGAGTACTGTTTCTATGCAAACGTCAGGATTTTCTTGTGTGATACGACATTCACATTTCCGTTCCACTAATCCTTCTTTACTGCATCCCTCACGCCCACTCATTGACGAATTCACACGGAAACTGCGTCGCTATGAAATACTACGGGTTCTATGGCTTCTCCTTCTAAATCGAGTAAGGTTTCTATTGAAACGACAGGATTTTCTTCTGGGATACGACAATCTCATTTCCGATCCACTAATCCTTCTTTACTGCATCCCTCACTCCCACACATTGACGAATTCACACGGAAATTGCGTCGCTATGAAATACTATGTGTTCTAAGACATTTCCTTCTAAATCGAGTAACGTTTCTATGGAAACGACAGGATTTTCTTTTGGGATACGACAATCACATTTCCGATCCACTAATCCTTCATTACTGCATCCCTAACTCCCACACATTGACGAATTCACACGGAAATTGCGTCGCTATGAAATACTATGTGTTCTAAGACATTTCCTTCTAAATCGAGTAACGTTTCTATGGAAACGACAGGATTTTCTTTTGGGATACGACAATCTCATTTCCGATCCACTAATCCTTCTTTACTGCATCCCTCACTCCCAAACATTGACGAATTCACACGGAAATTGCGTCGCTATGATATACTATGGGTTCTATGACTTCTCCTTCTAAATCGAGTAACGTTTCTATGGAAACGACAGGATTTTCTTTTGGGATACGACAATCACATTACCGATCCACTAATCCTTCTTTACTGCATCTCTCACACCCATTCATTGACGAATTCACACGGAAATTGCGTCGCTATGAGATACTATGTGTTCTAAGACATTTCCTTCTAAATCGAGTAAGGTTTCTATTGAAACGACAGGATTTTCTTTTGGGATACGGCAATCTCATTTCCGATCCACTAATCCTTCTTTACTGCATCCCTCATTCCCACTCATTGACGAATTCACACGGAAATTGCGTCGCTATGAAATACTATGTGTTCTAAGACATTTCCTTCTAAATCGAGTAACGTTTCTATGGAAACGACAGGATTTTCTTTTGGGATACGACAATCTCATTTCCGATCCACTAATCCTTCTTTACTGCATCCCTCACTCCCACTCATTGACGAATTCACACGGAAATTGCGTCGCTATGAAATACTATGAGTTCTATGACATTTCCTTCTAAATCGAGTAACGTTTCTATGGAAACGACAGGATTTTCTTTTGGGATACGACAATCACATTTCCGATCCACTAATCCTTCTTTACTGCATCCCTCACTCCCACTCAATGACGAATTCACACGGAAATTGCGTCGCTATGAAATACTATGGGTTCTATGACTTCTCCTTCTAAATCGAGTAACGTTTCTATGGAAACGACAGGATTTTCTTCTGGGATACGACAATCTCATTTCCGATCAACTAATCCTTCTTTACTGCATCCCTCACTCCCACACATTGACGAATTCACACGGAAATTGCGTCGCTATGAAATACTATGTGTTCTAAGACATTTCCTTCTAAATCGAGTAACATTTCAATGGAAACGACAGGATTTTCTTTTGGGATACGACAATCTCATTTCCGATCCACTAATCCTTCTTTACTGCATCCCTCACTCCCACTCATTGACGAATTCACACGGAAATTGCGCCGCTATGAAATACTATGGGTTCTATGACTTCTCCTTCTAAATCGAGTAACGTTTCTATGGAAACGACAGGATTTTCTTTTGGGATACGACAATCACATTTCCGATCCACTAATCCTTCTTTACTGCATCCCTCACTCCCACACATTGACGAATTAACACAGCAATTGCGTCGCAATGAAATACTATGGGTTCTAAGACATTTCCTTCTAAATCGAGTAACGTTTCTATGGAAACGACAGGATTTTCTTTTGGGATACGACAATCTCATATCCGATCCACTAATCCTTCTTTACTGCATCCCTCACTCCCACTCATTGACGAATTCACACGGAAATTGCGTCGCTATGAAATACTATGGGTTCTATGACATTTCCTTCAAAATCGAGTACTGTTTCTATGGAAACGTCAGGATTTTCTTTTGGGATACGACATTCATATTTCCGTTCCACTAATCCTTCTTTACTGCATCCCTCACTCCCACTCATTGACGAATTCACACGGAAATTGCGTCGCTATGAAATACTATGGGTTCTATGGCTTCTCCTTCTAAATCGAGTAAGGTTTCTATTGAAACGACAGGATTTTCTTCTGGGATACGACAATCTCATTTCCGATCCACTAATCCTTCTTTACTGCATCCCTCACTCCCACACATTGACGAATTCACACGGAAATTGCGTCGCTATGAAACACTATGTGTTCTAAGACATTTCCTTCTAAATCGAGTAACGTTTCTATGGAAACGACAGGATTTTCTTTTGGGATACGACAATCACATTTCCGATCCACTAATCCTTCATTACTGCATCCCTAACTCCCACACATTGACGAATTCACACGGAAATTGCGTCGCTATGAAATACTATGTGTTCTAAGACATTTCCTTCTAAATCGAGTAAAGTTTCTATGGAAACGACAGGATTTTCTTTTGGGATACGACAATCTCATTTCCGATCCACTAATCCTTCTTTACTGCATCCCTCACTCCCACTCATTGACGAATTCACACGGAAATTGCGTCGCTATGAAATACTATGGGTTCTATGACTTCTCCTTCTAAATCGAGTAACGTTTCTATGGAAACGACAGGATTTTCTTTTGGGATACGACAACCACTTTACCGATCCACTAATCCTTCTTTACTGCATCTCTCACACCCACTCATTGACGAATTCACACGGAAATTGCGTCGCTATGAGATACTATGTGTTCTAAGACATTTCCTTCTAAATCGAGTAAGGTTTCTATTGAAACGACAGGATTTTCTTTTGGGATACGACAATCTCATTTCCGATCCACTAATCCTTCTTTACTGCATCCCTCATTACCACTCATTGACGAATTCACACGGAAATTGCGTCGCTATGATATACTATGTGTTCTAAGACATTTCCATCTAAATCGAGTAACGTTTCTATGGAAACGACAGGATTTTCTTTTGGGATACGACAATCTCATTTCCGATCCACTAATCCTTCTTTACTGCATCCCTCATTCCCACACATTGACGAATTAACACAGCAATTGCGTCGCATTGAAATACTATGGGTTCTATGACTTCTCCTTCTAAATCGAGTATCGTTCCTATGGAAACGACTGGCTTTTCTTTTGCGATTGGAGTAACTCCTTCTCGATGCACTATTCCTTCTTTATTGCATCCCTGGCTCCCTCACATTGTCGAATTAACACAGCAATTGCGTCGCTATGAAATACTATGTGTTCTATGACTTCTCCTTCTAAATCGAGTAATGTTTCTATGGAAACGACAGGATTTTCTTTTGGGATACGACAGTCTCATTTCTGATCCACTAATCCTTCTTTACTGCATCCCTCAATCCCACACATTGACGAATTCACACGGAAATTGCGTCGCTATGAAATACTATGGATTCTATGACTTCTCCTTCTAAATCGAGTAACGTTTCTATGGAAACGACAGGATTTTCTTTTGGGATACTACAATCTCATTTCCGATCCACTAATCCTTCTTTACTGCATCCCTCACTCCCACTCATTCACGAATTCACGCGGAAATTGCGTCGCTATGAAATACTATGTGTTCTAAGACATTCCCTTCTAAATCGAATAACGTTTCTATGGAAACGACAGGATTTTCTTTTGGGATACGACAATCACATTTCCGATCCACTAATCCTTCCTTACTGCATCCCTCACTCCCACTCATTGACGAATTCACACGGAAATTGCGTCCCTATGAAATACTATGTGTTCTAAGACATTTCCTTCTATATCGAGTAACGTTTCTATGGAAACGATAGGATTTTCTTTCGGAATACGACAATCACATTCCCGATCCACTAATCCTTCTTTACTGCATCCCTCACTCCCACTCATTGACGAATTCACACGGAAATTGCGTCGCTATGAAATACTATGTGTTCTAAGACATTTCCTTCTATATCGAGTAACGTTTCTATGGAAACGACAGGATTTTCTTTTGGGAAACGACAATCACATTTCCGATCCACTAATCCTTCTTTACTGCATCCCTCACTCCCACACATTGACGAATTCACACGGAAATTGCGTCGCTATGAAATACTATGCGTTCTAAGACATTTCCTTCTAAATCGAGTAACGTTTCTATGGAAACGACAGGATTTTCTTTTGGGATACAACAATCACATTTCCGATCCACTAATCCTTCTTTACTGCATCCCTCACTCCCACACATTGACGAATTAACACAGCAATTGCGTCGCAATGAAATACTATGGGTCCTATGACTTCTCCTTCTAAATCGAGTAATGTTTCTATGGAAACGGCAGGATTTTCTTTTGGGATACGACAGTCTCATTTCAATCCACTAATCCTTCTTTACTGCATCCCTCACTCCCACTCATTGACGAATTCACACGGAAATTGCGTCGCTATGAAATACTATGTGTTCTAAGACATTTCCTTCTAAATCGAGTAACGTTTCTATGGAAACGACAGGATTTTCTTTTGGGATACGACAATCACATTCCGATCCACTAATCCTTCTTTACTGCATCCCTCACTCCCACACATTGACGAATTCACACGGAAATTGCGTCGCTATGAAATACTATGGGTACTATGACTTCTCCTTCTAAATCGAGTAACGTTTCTATGGAAACGACAGGATTTTCTCTTGGGATACGACAATCTCATTTCCGATCCACTAATCCTTCTTTACTGCAACCCTCACTCCCACTCATTGACGAATTCACACGGAAATTGCGTCGCTATGAAATACTATGTGTTCTAAGACATTTCCATCGAAATTGAGTAACGTTTCTATGGAAACGACAGGATTTTCTTTTGGGATACGACAATCTCATTTCCGATCCACTAATCCTTCTTTACCGCATCCCTCACACCCACTCATTGACGAATTCACACGGAAATTGCGTCGCTATGAAATACTATGTGTTCTAAGACATTTCCTTCTATATCGAGTAACATTTCTATGGAAACGATAGGATTTTCTTTCGGAATACGACAATCACATTTCCGGTCCACTAATCCTTCTTTACTGCATCCCTCACTCCCACTCATTGACGAATTCACACGGAAATTGCGTCGCTATGAAATACTATGTGTTCTAAGACATTTCCTTCTAAATCGAGTAACGTTTCTATGGAAACGACAGGATTTTCTTTTGGGAAACGACAATCACATTTCCGATCCACTAATCCTTCTATACTGCATCCCTCACTCCCACACATTGACGAATTCACACGGAAATTGCGTCGCTATGAAATACTATGCGTTCTAAGACATTTCCTTCTAAATCGAGTAACGTTTCTATGGAAACGACAGGATTTTCTTTTGGGATACGACAATCACATTTCCGATCCACTAATCCTTCTTTACTGCATCCCTCACTCCCACACATTGACGAATTAACACAGCAATTGCGTCGCAATGAAATACTATGGGTCCTATGACTTCTCCTTCTAAATCGAGTAATGTTTCTATGGAAACGACAGGATTTTCTTTTGGGATACGACAGTCTCATTTCAATCCACTAATCCTTCTTTACTGCATCCCTCACTCCCACACATTGACGAATTCACACGGAAATTGCGTCGCTATGAAATACTATGGGTTCTATGACTTCTCCTTCTAAATCGAGTAACGTTTCTATGGAAACGACAGGATTTTCTCTTGGGATACGACAATCTCATTTCCGATCCACTAATCCTTCTTTACTGCAACCCTCACTCCCACTCATTGACGAATTCACACGGAAATTGCGTCGCTATGAAATACTATGTGTTCTATGACTCTCCTTCTAAATCGAGTAACGTTTTTATGGAAACGACAGGATTTTCTTTTGGGATACGACAATCACATTTCCGATCCACTAATCCTTCTTTACTGCATCCCTCACTCCCACTCATTCACGAATTCACACGGAAATTGCGTCGCTATGAAATACTATGTGTTCTAAGACGTTCCCTTCTAAATCGAATAACGTTTCTATGGAAACGACAGGATTTTCTTTTGGGATACGACAATCACATTTCCGATCCACTAATCCTTCCTTACTGCATCCCTCACTCCCACTCATTGACGAATTCACACGGAAATTGCGTCCCTATGAAATACTATGTGTTCTAAGACATTTCCTTCTATATCGGTTAACGTTTCTATGGAAACGATAGGATTTTCTTTCGGAATACGACAATCACATTCCCGATCCACTAATCCTTCTTTACTGCATCCCTCACTCCCACTCATTGACGAATTCACACGGAAATTGCGTCGCTATGAAATACTAAAATACTATGTGTTCTAAGACATTTCCTTCTAAATCGAGTAACGTTTCTATGGAAACGACAGGATTTCCTTTTGGGAAACGACAATCACATTTCCGATCCACTAATCCTTCTTTACTGCATCCCTCACTCCCACACATTGACGAATTCACACGGAAATTGCGTCGCTATGAAATACTATGCGTTCTAAGACATTTCCTTCTAAATCGAGTAACGTTTCTATGGAAACGACAGGATTTTCTTTTGGGATACGACAATCACATTTCCGATCCACTAATCCTTCTTTACTGCATCCCTCACTCCCACACATTGACGAATTAACACAGCAATTGCGTCGCAATGAAATACTATGGGTCCTATGACTTCTCCTTCTAAATCGAGTAATGTTTCTATGGAAACGACAGGATTTTCTTTTGGGATACGACAGTCACATTTCAATCCACTAATCCTTCTTTACTGCATCCCTCACTCCCACTCATTGACGAATTCACACGGAAATTGCGTCGCTATGAAATACTAAGTGTTCTAAGACATTTCCTTCTAAATCGAGTAACGTTTCTATGGAAACGACAGGATTTTCTTTTGGGATACGACAATCACATTCCGATCCACTAATCCTTCTTTACTGCACCTCTCACTCCCACACATTGACGAATTCACACGGAAATTGCGTCGCTATGAAATACTATGGGTTCTATGACTTCTCCTTCTAAATCGAGTAACGTTTCTATGGAAACGACAGGATTTTCTCTTGGGATACGACAATCTCATTTCCGATCCACTAATCCTTCTTTACTGCAACCCTCACTCCCACTCATTGACGAATTCACACGGAAATTGCGTCGCTATGAAATACTATGTGTTCTAAGACATTTCCATCGAAATTGAGTAACGTTTCTATGGAAACAACAGGATTTTCTTTTGGGATACGACAATCTCATTTCCGATCCACTAATCCTTCTTTACCGCATCCCTCACACCCACTCATTGACGAATTCACACGGAAATTGCGTCGCTATGAAATACTATGTGTTCTAAGACATTTCCTTCTATATCGAGTAACGTTTCTATGGAAACGATAGGATTTTCTTTCGGAATACGACAATCACATTTCCGATCCACTAATCCTTCTTTACTGCATCCCTCACTCCCACTCATTGACGAATTCACACGGAAATTGCGTCGCTATGAAATACTATGTGTTCTAAGACATTTCCTTCTAAATCGAGTAACGTTTCTATGGAAACGACAGGATTTTCTTTTGGGAAACGACAATCACATTTCCGATCCACTAATCCTTCTATACTGCATCCCTCACTCCCACACATTGACGAATTCACACGGAAATTGCGTCGCTATGAAATACTATGCGTTCTAAGACATTTCCTTCTAAATCGAGTAACGTTTCTATGGAAACGACAGGATTTTCTTTTGGGATACGACAATCACATTTCCGATCCACTAATCCTTCTTTACTGCATCCCTCACTCCCACACATTGACGAATTAACACAGCAATTGCGTCGCAATGAAATACTATGGGTCCTATGACTTCTCCTTCTAAATCGAGTAATGTTTCTATGGAAACGACAGGATTTTCTTTTGGGATACGACAGTCTCATTTCAATCCACTAATCCTTCTTTACTGCATCCCTCACTCCCACACATTGACGAATTCACACGGAAATTGCGTCGCTATGAAATACTATGGGTTCTATGACTTCTCCTTCTAAATCGAGTAACGTTTCTATGGAAACGACAGGATTTTCTCTTGGGATACGACAATCTCATTTCCGATCCACTAATCCTTCTTTACTGCAACCCTCACTCCCACTCATTGACGAATTCACACGGAAATTGCGTCGCTATGAAATACTATGGGTTCTATGACTTCTCCTTCTAAATCGAGTAACGTTTTTATGGAAACGACAGGATTTTCTTTTGGGATACGACAATCACATTTCCGATCCACTAATCCTTCTTTACTGCATCCCTCAATCCCGCACATTGCGGGCGTGCCACAGGGGAGTGTTATGGGACCATTGCTTTTCACAATATCTATAAATGACTTAGTAGATAGTGTCGGAAGTTCCATGCGGCTTTTCGCGGATGATGCTGTAGTATACAGAGAAGTTGCTGCATTAGAAAATTGTAGCAAAATACAGGAAGATCTGCAGCGGATATGCACTTGGTGCAGGGAGTGGCAACTGACCCTTAACATAGACAAATGTAATGTATTGCGAATACATAGAAAGAAGGATCCTTTATTGTATGATTATATGATAGCGGAACAACCACTGGCAGCAGTTACTTCTGTAAAATATCTGGGAGTATGCGTACGGAACGATTTGAAGTGGAATGATCATATAAAACTAATTGTTGGTAAGGCGGGTACCAGGTTGAGATTCATTGGGAGAGTGCTTAGAAAATTTAGTCCATCAACAAAGGAGGTGGCTTACAAAACACTCGTTCGACCTATACTTGAGTATTGCTCATCAGTGTGGGATCCGTACCAGGTCGGGTTGACGGAGGGGATAGAGAAGATCCAAAGAAGAGCGGCGCGTTTCGTCACTGGGTTATTTGGTAACCGTGATAGCGTTATGCAGATGTTTAATAAACTCAAGTGGCAGACTCTGCAAGAGAGGCGCTCTGCATCGCGGTGTAGCTTGCTCGCCAGGTTTCGAGAGGGTGCGTTTCTGGATGAGGTATCGAATATATTGCTTCCCCCTACTTATACTTCCCGAGGAGATCACGAATGTAAAATTAGAGAGATTCGAGCGCGCACGGAGGCTTTCAGACAGTCATTCTTCCCGAGAACCATAAGCGACTGGAACAGGAAAGGCAGGTAATGACAGTGGCACGTAAAGTGCCCTCCGCCACACACCGTTGGGTGGCTTGCGGAGTATCAATGTAGATGTAGATGTAGATTGACGAATTAACACAGCAATTGCGTCTCAATGAAATACAATGGGTTCTAAGACATTTCCTTCTAAATCGAGCAACATTTCTATGGAAACGACTGGATTTTCTTTTGGGATACGACAATCTCATTTCCGATCCACTAATCCTTCTTTACTGCATCCCTCACTCCACTCATTGACGAATTCACACGGAAACTGCGTCGCTATGAAATACTATGTGTTCTAAGACATTTCTATCTAAATCGAGTAACATTTCTATGAAAACGACAGGATTTTCTTTTGGGATACGACAATCTCATTTCCGATCCACTAATCCTTCTTTACTGCATCCCTCATTACCACACATTGACGAATTAACACAGCAATTGCGTCGCATTGAAATACTATGGGTTCTATGACTTCTCCTTCTAAATCGAGTATCGTTCCTATGGAAACGACTGGCTTTTCTTTTGCGATTCGAGTAACTCCTTCTCGATGCACTATTCCTTCTTTATTGCATCCCTGGCTCCCTCACATTGACAAATTAACACAGCAATTGCGTCGCTATGAAATAATATGTGTTCTATGACTTCTCCTTCTAAATCGAGTAATGTTTCTATGGAAACGACAGGATTTTCTTTTGGGATACGACAGTCTCATTTCCGATCCACTAATCCTTCTTTACTGCATCCCTCACTCCCACACATTGACGAATTCACACGGAAATTGCGTCGCTATGAAATACTATGGGTTCTATGACCTCTCCTTCTAAATCGAGTAACGTTTCTATGGAAACGACAGGATTTTCTTTTGGGATACGACAATCTCATTTCCAATCCACTAATCCTTCTTTACTGCATCCCTCACTCCCACTCATTGACGAAATCACACGGAAATTGCGTCGCTATGAAATACTATGTGTTCTAAGACATTTCCTTCTAAATCGCGTAACGTTTCTATGGAAACGACAGGATTTTCTTTTGGGCTACGACAATCTCATTTCCGATCCACTAATCCTTCTTTACTGCATCCCTCATTCCCACTCATTGACGAATTCACACGGAAATTGCGTCGCTGTGAAATACTATGTGTTCTAAGACATTTCCTTCTAAATCGAGTAACGTTTCTATGGAAACGACAGGATTTTTTTTTTGGATACGACAATCACATTTCCGATCCACTAGTCCTTCTATACTGCATCCCTCACTCACACACATTGACGAATTCACACGGAAATTGCGTCGCTATGATATACTATGTGTTCTAAGACATTTCCTTCTAAATCGAGTAACGTTTCTATGGAAACGACAGGATTTTCTTTTGGGATACGACAATCTCATTTCCGATCCACTAATCCTTCTTTACTGCATCCCTCATTCCCACACATTGACGAATTAACACAGCAATTGCGTCGCATTGAAATACTATGGGTTCTATGACTTCTCCTTCTAAATCGAGTATCGTTCCCTATGGAAACGACTGGCTTTTCTTTTGCGATTCGAGTAACTCCTTCTCGATGCACTATTCCTTCTTTATTGCATCCCTGGCTCCCTCACATTGTCGAATTAACACAGCAATTGCGTCGCTATGAAATACTATGTGTTCTATGACTTCTCCTTCTAAGTCGAGTAATGTTTCTATGGAAACGACAGGATTTTCTTTTGGGATACGACAGTCTCATTTCTGATCCACTAATCCTTCTTTACTGCATCCCTCAATCCCACACATTGACGAATTCACACGGAAATTGCGTCGCTTATGAAATACTATGGATTCTATGACTTCCCCTTCTAAATCGAGTAACGTTTCTATGGAAACGACAGGATTTTCTTTTGCGATACGACAATCTCATTTCCGATCCACTAATCCTTCTTTACTGCATCCCCTCACTCCCACTCATTCACGAATTCACACGGAAATTGCGTCGCTATGAAATACTATGTGTTCTAAGACATTCCCTTCTAAATCGAATAACGTTTCCATTGAAACGACAGGATTTTCTTTTGGGATACGACAATCACATTACCGATCCACTAATCCTTCTTTACTGCATCTCTCACACCCACTCATTGACGAATTCACACGGAAACTGCGTCGCTATGAGATACTATGTGTTCTAAGGACATTTCCTTCTAAATCGAGTAAGGTTTCTATTGAAACGACAGGATTTTCTTTTGGGATACGACAATCTCATTTCGATCCACTAATCCTTCTTTACTGCATCCCTCATTCCCACTCATTGACGAATTCACACGGAAATTGCGTCGCTATGAAAATACTATGTGTTCTAAGACATTTCCTTCTAAAACGAGTAACGTTTCTATGGAAACGACAGGATTTTTTTTTTTTTGGGATACGACAATCACATTTCCGATCCACTAATCCTTCTTTACTGCATCCCTCACTCACACACATTGACGAATTCACACGGAAATTGCGTCGCTATGAAATACTATGGGTTCTATGACTTCTCCTTCTAAATCGAGTAACGGTTCTATGGAAACGACAGGATTTTCTTCCGGGATACGACAATCTCATTTCCGATCCACTAATCCTTCTTTACTGCATCCCTCACTCCCACACATTGACGAATTCACACGGAAATTGCGTCGCTATGAAATACTATGTGTTCTAAGACATTTCCTTCTAAATCGAGTAAACGTTTCTATGGAAACGACACGATTTTCTTTTTGGGATACGACAATCTCATTTCCGATCCACTAATCCTTCTTTACTGCATCCCTCACTCCCACTCATTGACGAATTCACACGGAAATTGCGTCGCTATGAAATACTATGGGTTCTAAGACTTCCTCCTTCTAAATCGAGTACTGTTTCTATGGAAACGACAGGATTTTCTTTTGGGATACGACAATCTCATTTTCGAATCACTAATCCATCCTTACTGCATCTCTCACTCCCACTCATTGACGAATTCACACGGAAATTGCGTCGCTATGAGATACTATGTGTTCTAAGACATTTCCTTTTAAATCGAGTAAGGTTTCTAAGGAAAACGACAGGATTTTCTTTTGGGATACGAAAATTACATTTCCGATCCACTAATCCTTATTTACTGCATCC